>NC_090836.1:31171950-31475700 GCF_028021215.1 Eschrichtius robustus
CAATACAGTACTAAATAACCAAGAGATCACTGAAGAAATCAAAGAGGAAATCAAAAAATACCTAGAAACAAATGACAATGAAAACATGATGACCCAACACCTATGGGATGCCACAAAAGCAGTTATAAGTGGGAAGATTATAGCAATACAATCCTACCTCAAGAAACAAAAAAACATCTCAAGTAAACAACCTAACCTTACACTTAAAGCAATTAGAGAAAGAAGGACAAAAAAAACCCCAAAGTTAGCAGAAGGAAAGAAATCATAAAGGTCCGATCAGAAATAAATGAAAAAGAAATGAAGGAAACAATAGCAAAGATCAATAAAACTAAAAGCTGGTTCTTTGAGAAGATAAATAAAATTGATAAACCATTAGCCAGACTCATCAAGAAAAAAAGGGAGAAGACTCAAATCAACAGAATTAGAAATGAAAAAGGAGAAGTAACAACTAACACTGCAGAAACACAAAGGATTGAGGGAGTACTACAAGCAACAATATGCCAATAAAATGGACAACCTGGAAGAAATGGACTAATTCTTAGAAAACCACAAACTTCCGACACTGAACCAGGAACAAATATAAAATACAAATAGACCAATCACAAGCACTGGAATTGAAACTGTGATTAAAACTCTTCCAACAAACAAAAGTTGAGGACCAATTGGCTTCACAGGAGAATTCTATCAAACATTTAGAAAAGAGCTAACTGCTATCCTTCTCAAACTCTTCTAAAATATAGCACAGCGAGGGACACACCCAAACTCATTCTATAAGGTCACCATCACCCTGATACCAAAACCAGAAAAAGGTGTCACAAAGAAAGAAAACTACAGGCCAATATCACTGATGAACATAGATGAAAAAATCCTCAACAAAATCTAGCAAACAGAATCCAACAGCACATTAAAAGTATCATACACCATGATCAAGTGGGGTTTATCACAGGAATGCAAGGATTCTTCAACATACACAAATCAACCAATGTGATTAACCATAGTGAAACATTGAAGGAGAACAATCATATGAGGATCTCAATAGATGCAGAAAAAGCTTTCAACAAAATTCTACACCCATTTGTGATAAAACCCTCCAGAATGTAAGCATAGAGGGAACTTACCTCAGCATAATAAAGGCCATATATGACAAACCCACAGCCAACATTGTTCTCAATGGTGAAAAACTGAAACCATTTCCCCTAACATCAAGAACGAGACAAGGTTGTCCACTCTTACCCTTATTATTCAACACAGTTTTGGAAGTTTTAGCCATGGCAATCAGCAAATAAAAAGAAATAAAAGGAATCCAAATCAGAAAAGAAATAAAATTCTCACTGTTTGTTGATGACATGATCCTATACATAGAGAATCCTAAAGATGCTACCAGAAAACTACTAGAGCCAATCAATGAATTTGGTAAAATAGCAGGATACAAAATTAATGCACAGAAATCTTTTACATTCCTATACACTAATGATAAATACCTGAAAGGGAAATTAAAGAAACATTCCCATTTACCAAAGCAACAAAAAGAATAAAATAAGTAGGAATAAACCTACCTAAGGAGACAAAAGACCTGTATGCAGAAAACTATAAGACACTGATGAAAGAAATTAAAGATGATACAAACCAATGGAGAGATATACCATGTTCTTGGATTGGAAGGATCAACTTTGTGAAAATGACTCTACTACCCAAAGCAATCTCCAAATTCAATGCAATCCCTATCAAACCACCAAAGGCATTTTTCACCGAATTAGAACAAAAATGTTCACAATTTGTATGGAAGCACAAAAGACCCCAAATAGCCAAAGCATTCTTGAGAAGAAAAACGGAGCTGGATGAGTCAGGCTCCCAGACTTCAGACTATACTACAAAGCTACAGTAATCAAGACAATATGGTACTGGCACAAAAACAGACATATAGATCAATGGAACAGGATAGAAAGCCCAGAGATAAACCCACGCACATATGGTCACCTTATCTTTGATAAAGGAGGCAAGAATATACAATGGAGAAAAGACAGCGTCTTCAATAAGTGGTGCTGGGAAAACTGGAAAGCTACATGTAAAAGAATGAAATTAGAACACTCCCTAACACGATACACAAAAATAAACTCCAAATGTATTAAAGACCTAAATGTAAGGCCAGACACTGTAAAACTCTTAGAGGAGAAAATAGGCAGAACACTCTATGACATAAATCACAGCAAGATCCTTTTGACCCACCTCCTAGACAAATGGAAATAAAAAAATAATAAACAAATGGGACCTAATGAAACTTAAAGTCTTTTGCACAGCAAAGGAAACCATAAACAAGATGAAAAGACAACCCTCAGAACGGGAGAAAATATTTGCAAACGAAGCAACTGACAAAGGAATAATCTCCAAAATTTACAAGTAGCTCATGCAGCTCAATATCAAAAAAAACAAAAAACCCAATCCAAAATGGGCAGAAGACCTAAAGAGACATTTCTCCAAAGAAGATATACAGATTGTCAACAAACACATGAAAGGATGCTCAACATCACTAATCATTAGAGAAATGCAAATCAAAACTACAATGAGGTATCACTTCATTTCAGTCAGAACGGCCACCATCAAAATTTCTACAAACAATAAATGCTGGGGAGGGTGTGGAGAAAAGGGAACTCTCTTGCACTGTTGGTGGAAATGTAAATTGATACAGCCACTATAGAGAATAGTATGGAGGTTCCTTAAAAAACTAAAAATAGAACTACCATATGACCCAGCAATCCCACTACTGGGCATATACCCTGAGAAAACCATAATTCCAAAAAGGTCATGTACCACAATATTCATTGCAGCTCTATTTACAATAGCCAGGACATGGAAGCAACCTAAGTGTCCACCAACAGATGAATGGATAAAGAATTTGTGGCACATATATACAATGGAATATTACTCAGCCATCAAAAGAAACGAAATTGAGTTATTTGTAGTGATATGGATGAACAGAGAGTCTGTCATACCGAGTGAAGTCAGAAAGAGAAAAACAAATACTGTATGCTAACACATATATGGAACCTAAAAAAAAAATGCCAAAAAACAAAAAAAACAGGTTCTGAAGAACCTAGGGGCAGGACAGGAATAAAGACACAGACGTAGTGAATGGACTTGAGGACATGGGGATGGGGAAGGGCAAGTTGAGACGAAGTGCGAGAGTGGCATGGACTTATAAATACTACCAAATGTAAAATAGATAGCTAGTGGGAAGCAGCCGCATAGCACAGGGAGATCAGCTCAGTGCTTTGTGACCACCTAGAGGGGTGGGATAAGAAGGGTGGTAGGGAGACGCAAGAGGGAAGAGTTATGGTGATGCATGTATATGTATAGCTGATTCACTTTGTTGTAAAGTACAAACTAACACACCATTGTAAAGCAATTATACTCCAATAAAAAAAAAAAATAGAACCTAAGTGCAGGACAGGAATAAAGACGCAGATGTAGGGAATGGACCTGAGGACACATGGAGGGGGAATTGTAAGCTGAGACAAAGTGAGAGAGTGGCATGGACATATATACACTACCAAATGTAAAATAGATAGCTAGTGGGAAACAGCCACATAGCATAGGGAGATCAGCTCGGTGCTTTGTGACCACCTAGAGGGGTGGGATAGGGAGGGTGGGAGGGAGATGCAAGAGGGAGGAGATATGGGGATATATGTATACATATAGCTGATTCACTTTGCTATACAGCAGAAACTAACACAACATTGTAAAGCAATTATAATCCAATAAAAATGTTTTAAAAAAAGAAGTAAATGAAAAAGAAATGAAGGAAACAATAGCAAAGATCAAAAAAAAAAAAAAAAAACTCTTACCTATGGCCTATTATTCATTCTTTGATCCACACTGATGCAACTCAACTCACTCTTCAGGTTTTAGCATAAATAATATTTCTCTAGAGATGTATTCTCTCACCTACCCACCCTAAACTAAGTTACGTTACCTGGTAATGTGCTTCTACAATATTCTATAAGTCTTTGAAAGGCTTACTTCACTTGCTCATTGTCTGTCTCTTCTGGGGGCAGATATCATGGCTTTCTGTGCCTAGCACGAGACTGGCATATTGCCACATAACACTCAATAAATACTTGTTGAATGACTGAACTCTATGACCAGAGGGACTTGCTTCCACATGTAACTAGATCCTTCCTTGCAACATTTCTCCGACAGACCTCCTTATACACCCAAACCTGCCTGAAATTCAGGGTGGACACATAAACTCAATACCTTTGCTATGTGAGTTTTGGTAGGTAGATGGTAGGTCTACGTTCCATGTTTCACAGGAGACTTCCTTTCTAAAAGATCATGTCATAACCAGGAAAAGTAGGCAAAAAACCTACAAAGACATAATCTCAATAAAGCTGGAATTTTTGTTTGATTGCTTTGAATGGGGTACATGGAGAAACTTTCAGGTAAACATGGAAAACCTAGACAAAGAAGAAAGAGACAAGAAAGGAAAATCATAATAAATGACTCAATCAACTTGGGTAATTGTCAAGGGCCCAGCTGGGTGCTAGCCACTGAGAACACATGACTCATACCCTTCAGGGCAGTTTGTAATCTGTAGATCCATCATCCTATTCTAAGAAAATGCATGCTGCATGTACATCTTCTGCTGCTGCTGCTGCTGCCAGGACACAAGCTGAAGTGAGAGGGGGATGTTTCTTTTTATCAAGTCAACAGAAATGCAGTATCACTTGTCCAATTGCTTCCATGTTGTTATTTTTCTTATTAACTCCCTAAACAAACTTCTGTTAAACATTCACTGCAGGTCACTCTCTGGGCTAAGTGAAATGCAATAACAAGATGACTTCTATTGTGTTTCTTTTCCTTAGTCTTTTTCTGTGGATGTAATGTTAACGTAAATTCATATTAGAATAATATTAAGTGTTCTGTGAATTGCATATTTTCTATTCATAGTTATCAACCAAGAAGAACTTATTGTTGAATGCCTACTCTGTCAGGTCTATCCCAGGACCAGCAGAAGAACAGAGAAGGATATTTGTGATCAGTCTCCTCCAGGAATTTCTTCACACAGTTGAAGAAACAAGATACAATCATTTAAAAAGAGAACTTTATTCCTCTTTCTACTATACATTTCTGCAAATCTAATTTTTTTTTTAATCCATTTGTTTTCTAAGAAGCTGAGCAGGCAGTAAAATCTAAAATACTACCTTGCTTTAGCATTATTTTGTTCTTTCTTGGTGGCAATTTTTATTTCATTGGGAATTCTAGCAGTGTCAGGTTTTTACTCCCTACCAACATGAACAAATTGAACCTTTCACTCATCATCTCTGCATCCTTCAATTCTCTTCTTTCATTGATTGCTGGTTTTGCAAGCTTAAAGAACAATTTTTTGAGCAAGCTAACAACACTGAATCATACCAGTTCTGATCTTTAAAGAGTAACTGGGTCTTCATAAAAGTTTATGAATAATGATTTCAATTGAAAGGGAAGGACTGCTGCCTTTTATTTCTTTTCAGTCTCAGGTTTTCTCCTTCTCATTTGGCCATAGTCAATTGAATAAACAAGGCTATTTATATTTACTGCTTTTCTAAGATTAGCAGGAAGTTCAGTCATGGGGGCTGCCAGAATCCTACAGAATTACACTTTTCACTTTAAGGAACATAGCTTTGTGATGGATGGTTCCCAAGGCTCTTTCGACTCTGCTTTCTGCTGTTTCTCGTTCTCCAGCCCATTGCATACTTCTGTTCATTTTGCAAAATATCTTACATTTTGAAGCTGAGACAAAATACTTAAAGAGATTTGGAGCTGGGGAAAGAGAAATAGTTCAAGTGGATTGCCATGTTCCTGGAGATGTGATGATTTAGTTACTGATTCGGGTGTCATTTAGTCCTCATAGTAGCTCTATGAAACAGATGTATTTTACACACGAGGAACTGAGGATTAAGGAAGTTAAATATCCTAGTCAAAAAGTCACACAATTCCTGGGTAATAGAGCCTGGATTCGATTCCAAGCGAGCTTGGAATTGTCAGTCGTCCATGTTCGTACAAGTTGCTGCACACCCAATGGAGCCCTTGTCACAGTGCACCATTGTTAATGTCTTTCCTTTTCTTTCTCTCAGCTGATCTCTGAACTACTCCAGAATGCAGATTTTTTCTATCCCAAGAACCTACAATGTTTCTGGTACATTGTGAGTGCTTAATAATACGTATGGAGAGAATAAATAAATGAATACATCTGTTTGCCTTGATTACTCCAGAGATTGTAACAATCAAATTGAATAATATCAGTTAAATAATAATATAATATAAAGGCAATTTTAATAATGAACAAAATGTAAAGGTTGATGTTGACACTGGTAGCTGTTTTAGCTTGATTAGTAGATTGTATCTTTTGAAAGAAAATACTGTATTCTAAGAATTTTTACAGCTTCTATATTATCTAATTGGATCTTAAAAATACATATTTTTATGTATTTCATGAATTATTTCATGAATATTAGTTGATTGACTGATTTTCTAATGATTTGTAATAGTAAGACATGAAAAGGCCTATGACAAGCTTTTTATTTTTAAAAGATCACTCTGGTAAAAGGGAAATATATTTGGGAGGAGGTGGATATAAACAAAATTGGAAGACCAGAATCCATAGCAGATAAATTATGAAGTCTTGACCACAGAAGATGTCAAAAGATGGTGAATCAACAATCTTTTTATACATCTGCCTAATCCCCCAAGGTATACAACAAAAATGTATAGGAGTCAAAACAATAGCCATTAACATGTCTGGAGGCATTGAATACTTTTCACTTGATCATAAGTGAATTCAATAATATTTTTAAAATAAAATACCCTAAAAAAGACACAAGTTAAAAAAAAATAGGTATTTTTGTTTCAAAGCTTTTGCAAAAATAGTGTATCCTATTTAGTGTTCAATTTTGCAACAGTAAGTGGAAATGGCAGGTTGTACCTTTCCCTTTAGGGTAAAGCTCCTCTGGGGCCTTCCCATCTGCTTCTGCTTTGGTCTGAGGCAGTTTCTCCATTTCAATCTGTATATGGTTCTACTTTCATGTTTCACTTGCCTTGTGTACTAAGAAAATACTAAATCTTATAACTGAGAACTGAGATGCCATAATGATAGTTCTGCTTCTTGTTTTGTCATAGTGTTATAAATATTGAAGAAGAGGATCCAACCCAAAATCATCTTCCAGGTATTGATGTTAATATTGCAATTAAAGAAAGCACCAAAGTGCTTAAATGGCATTCCAAAGTAGGCACATAAATCCACTATAGGGCTTCAGAATATCTTCTTGACTATCAAACAACGAATACAGAAGTCTTTTTAAACACTTAAGGCCCTTAATATTTAGAACAATTTTTAAAATGGACCAGTAAAAGTGAAAAATATGCCCAAATGCTCCAATTATTGCTTATAGAAATTTTCCTTAAAGAAAAAAGTACCAGCATGATGAAAACCTTTAGGATAAATGTTAAAAAAGATTCAAATAATAAAGGTGGTGGAAAAAGAGGGGGAGGAATGATATTTGACTGTGTTCAATATATGTATACTTACATACTTTAATATAAAAATAGTCATCTGTCAGGAAAAAAACTGGCAAACGTGTGTTTGATATGAGTTGATAATTATTTTATATCATTTTGTTTTGCTCTTGGTGTCTTGCTAGTCATCCACTAGAAAAAAAAGAAGGATCTCTAATTAGAAATCTCAATAACAAGAGTCTCAAAGTTCTAGTCCATATTGATTGAGTAAATATTCTCATTTTATTGAAAGAAAGCTGACTCCTGGAGTATTTGAGACCAAAAGTCACACACGACCAGAGCTGGCCATTAATGCACATTTTGTACCATTCTATACTTGGCTCTTTACCCAATGTATTTTGCCTTTTCAGGGAGGCAGAGTAGCATAGTAGAAAAATAACTAATATAGAAGATTTTTTAAAGTCTAGTCTAGGAGACTAAAAAACACAAAAAACTTGTACCAAGGCTTGGTTCTCTCCCTGACTAAATGGAAAACCTTGAGAAAGTCTATCGAATTTTCAGGACCTCAGCTTCCTCAAATAAGTAGAATGCCTACTGTGACAAAGTACTGGATGAAATATGAGATAATTTTTAAATGGTGATTTAAATTTAAACAGAACTTTAGATTTTCAAAACTGAAAGCTGACATGACATCCTGTAATCCTCAGTGCATCACTATAATACAGATGTAGAGAATTCTACGCTGAGGGATAAAGTTCATGAGACTCCACAGGAATGAAAATCACTTTTTTTCTGTCTCATTTACACCCATTCACTCTTATTCTGAATAAAAGCCTCATTCATTTTAGTTGAAACTTCTTAATCAAAATATACTGAATATATGAGGGAGAAATCACTGGAAAATCCACAGCACCTCAAACTTAACATCTTACAAAGTAAACTTATCTTCATGCCTGTTTAAGCCTTCTCTTCCTACTATAATCTCCTAAATGTTTTTCCAATGTTCTAAGTTAGAAACCTCAGTAATCTTTTAATTCTCCCCTCTCCACTTCCCAAGTTAAACCATACTACTTCTATTTTATGAATTTAGTTTAAAATACTCTTTCTCGTATAATAAGTGCATACTTCTCTTTAACCATGTCCTCAGTCATGCCTTTCCCTCCACAGCCATCGAAACTCTATTTCATCAGTGAACTTTTCAAGTGGTTCCAACACGTCTTCTTGCCCTGAGCCAGTCTCATCATCCTATACATCCTGTTGTGCTCTATGCCTGACAAATTAAAATCCAAACTCTTTCTCATGATCTAAGATGGATTTCTCAGACAGATCCTAAATATTTTTCAGACCTTTACTCTGAAACTCTAACTTCTTCTGCTCACCTTTCCTTTCCATCATACACAAACAGTGAACAACTCTTGCTACTATTCTCATTATTCCTGAAAGTCATATTTTTCCGTGACTCCATGCCTTTGTACATGTTACTTCTATATGCAGTGCTCTTCTTCCTTCCAATGTCCTAGGAAATTTTCCTTTTACTTTCCTGACATATTATTCCATTTTTTTAAAAACATGGGCTATCATTGTTCTTTACCTCTTCTTTTTGTATTCTACTTATTTTTTTTTGAGATATAATTCACATACAACAAAATTCACCATTTTAATGTGTACACTTCAGTGAACTTTAGTATATTGTTAGCTTGTACAGCCATCACCACTATTTCCTTCCAGAACATTTTCATCATCCCCAAAAGAAAGTCCATATCCATTAACAGTCACCCTCTATTTCCCCCTCTACTCAACCCCTGGCAAACACTAATCTATTTCCAGCTCTCTGAATTTGCCTATTCTAAACATTTCATATAAATGTGATCATACAATATATGGCCTATTGCATCTAGCTTCTTTCACTTAGCATATTTTCAAGATTCATCCATGTTCTGGTGTGTATTGGTACTGCACTCCCTTTATGGCTGAATAATATCCATGGATACACCACATTTTATTTATACATTTGTTGATGGGCAGGGAGTTGTTTCTACTTTTGCATTATTATGAGTAATGTTTATTATACTTCCTTTGAAATAAAATTAATTTGTTTTATTAATATTGCTACAAAGCTTCTATTCTATTCTCTATTCCTGAGTCCCACTCTCCAGAGGAAACCATTTTAAATTCTTAGTTTTTTCTCTTGATAGTTGCATTAGCTTTACAAAATTAGCTATTCCTTTCCATTTCAATTTTAGACACAGTTTATTGATAGTCTATCATAGAAGAATTCAACAGTGTTCCATCCTATGCATACTTTCTTTCCTTCCCCATCTTCCAAATTGTTACTTCACAGCTTTTATTTTCAATATCCAGTGTACAAATCACTATGTCATGTAAATATTTTCCACGGCTGACCCAACTGGGTTGACACATTATTTATGACCATACAATGTTTATCTATAAAACAGATAACTATCACCTATTAATGTATATGACTGTGTGTGTGTCTTATTCACAGCTGACACAGTAGGTTTGCAATATGGTCTATTGAAAAGTCTCAGGTCATTCTAATTCTTGTTTTGTTACATATTATTTGTTTTTGTTTTGTTTTTGTTTTGTTTTGTTTTGTTATTCTCTCAGGAGCCTTTTCAGGAGCTTCTCTATACCCACCAGAATTCTGAGTAGAAAGTATATGTGTATATTTTGTTTATTATGTTGGCCACTCTGTGATCTAGAAACTCATGGCCTTTAGTTACAGAAATTTTCCTTTGAAAAATTTTCTTGCCTTTGTTATTCTGATTTTGGATTGCTTGGAATTACTCCCTAATTATCTTTTTTAAACATCTTTATTGGAGTATAATTGCTTTACAATGGTGTGTTAGTTTCTGCTTTATAACAAAGTGAATCAGTTATACATATAAATATGTTCCCATATCTCTTCCCTCTTGCATCTCCCTCCCTCCCACCCTCCCTATCCCACCCCTCTAGGTGGTCACAAAGCACCGAGCTGATCTCCCTGTGCTATGCAGTTGCTTCCCACTAGCTATCTATTTTACATTTGGTAGTGTATATATGTCTATGCCACTCTCTCACCCTGTCACATCTTACCCCTCCTCCTCCCCATGTCCTCAAGTCCATTCTCTAGTAGGTCTGTGTCTTTATTCCCGTCTTGCCACTAGGTTCTTCATGACCTTTATTTTCCTTTAGATTCCATATATACGTGTTAGCATACTGTATTTGTTTTTCTCTTTCTGACTTACTTCACTCGGTATGACAGACTCTAACTCCATCCACCTCACTACAAATACCTCCATTTCATTTCTTTTTATGGCTGAGTAATATTCCATTGTATATATGTGCCACATCTTCTTTATCCATTCATCCGATGACGGACACTTAGGTTACTTCCATGTCCTGGTTATTGTAAATAGAGCTAAAACGAACAATTTGGTACACGACTCTTTCTGAATTATGGTTTTCTCAGGGTATATGCCCAGTAGTGGGATTGCTGGGTCGTATGGTAGTTCTATTTTTAGTTTTTTAAGGAACCTCCATACTGTTCTCCATAGTGGCTGTATCAATTTACATTCCCACCAACAGTGCAAGAGGGTTCCCTTTTCTCCACACCCTCTCCAGCATTTATTGTTTCTAGATTTTTTGATGATGGCCATTCTGACCGGTGTGAGATGATATCTCATTGTAGTTTCGATTTGCATTTCTCTAATGATTAGTGATGTTGAGCATCCTTTCATGTGTTTGTTGACAATCTGTATATCTTTGGAGAAATGTCTCTTTAGGTCTTCTGCCCATTTTTGGATTGGGTTGCTTGTTTTTTTTGTTATTGAGCTGCATGAGCTACTTATAAATATTGGAGATTAATCCTTTGTCAGTTGCTTCATTTGCAAATATTTTCTCCCATTCTGAGGGTTGTCTTTTGGTCTTGTTTATGGTTTCCTTTGCTGTGCAAAAGCTTTTAAGTTTCATTAGGTCCTATTTGTTTATTTGTGTTTTTATTTCCATTTCTCTAGGAGCTGGGTCAAAAAGGATCTTGCTGTGACTTATGTCATAGAGTGTTCTGCCTATGTTTTCCTCTAAGAGTTTGATAGTGTCTGGCCTTACATTTAGGTCTTTAATCCATTTTGAGTTTATTTTTGCGTATGGTGTTAGGGAGTGTTCTAATTTCATACTTTTACACGTATCTGTCCAATTTTCCCAGCACCACTTATTGAAGACACTGTCTTTTCTCCACTGTATATGCTTGCCTCCTTTATCAAAGATAAGGTGACCATATGTGCATCGGTTTATCTCTGGGCTTTCTATCCAGTTCCATTGATCTAGATTTCTGTTTTTGTGCCAGTACCAAACTGCCTTGATTACTGTAGCTTTGTAATATAGTCTGAAGTCAGGGAGCCTGATTCCTCCAGCTCCATTTTTCGTTCTCAAGATTGCTTTGGCTATTCGGGGTCTTTTGTGTTTCCATACAAATTGTGACATTTTTTGTTCTAGTTCTGTGAAAAATGCCAGTGGTAGTTTGATAGGGATTGCACTGAATCTGTAGATTGCATTGGGTAGTAGAATCATTTTTCACAATGTTGATTCTTCCAATCCAAGAACATGGTATACCTCTCTATCTATTTGTATCATCTTTAATTTCTTTCATCAGTGTCTTATAATTTTCTGCATACAGGTCTTCTGTCTCCTTAGGTAGGTTTATTCCTAGATATTTTATTCTTTTTGTTGAAATGGTAAATGGGAGTGTTTTCTTAATTTCACTTTCAGATTTTTCATCATTAGTGTATAGAAATGCAAGAGATTTCTGTGCATTAATTTTGTATCCTGCTACCTCACCAAATTTATTGATTGGCTCTAGTAGTTTTCTGGTAGCATATTTAGGATTCTCTATGTATAGTATCATGTCATCTGCAAACAGTGACAACTTTACTTCTTTTTTTCCGATTTGGATGCCTTTTATTTCTTTTTCTTCTCTGATTACTGTGGCTAACACTTCCGAAATTATGTTGAATAATAGTGGTGAGAGTGGGCAACCTTGTCTTGTTCCTAATCTAAGTGGAAATGGTTTCAGTTTTTCACCATTGAGGACAATGTTGGCTGTGGGTTTGTCATATATGGCCTTTATTATGTTGAGGAAACTTCCCTCTATGCTTACTTTCTGCAGGGCTTTTATCATAAATGGGTGTTGCATTTTTTTGAAACCTTTCTCTGCATCTATTGAGATGATCATATGGTTTTTCTCCTTCAGTTTGTTAATATGGTGTATCACGTTGATTGATTTGCGTATATTGAAGAATCCTTGCATTCCTGGAATAAACCCCACTTGATCATGGTGTATGATCCTTTTAATGTGCTGTTGGACTCTGTTTGCTAGTATTTTGTTGAGGATTTTTGCATCTATGTTCATCAGGGATATTGGCCTGTAGTTTTCTTTCTTTGTTATATCTTTGTCTGGTTTTGGTATCAGGGTGATGATGGCCACGTAGAATGAGTTGGGGAGTGTTCCTCGCTCTGCAATATTTTGGAAGAGTTTGAGAAGGATAGGTGTTGGCTCTTCTCTAAATGTTTGATAGAATTTGCCTGTGAAACCATCTGGTCCTGGGTATTTGTTTGTTGGAAGATTTGTAATCACCGTTTCAATTTCAGCACTTGTGATTGGTCTGTTTATATTTTCTATTTCTCCCTGGTTCAGTCTCGGCAGGTTGTGCATTTCTAAGATTTGTCCATTTCTTCCCGGTTGTCCATTTTATTGGCATAGAGTTGCTTGTAGTATTCGCTCATGATCGTTTGTATTTCTGCAGTGTCAGTGGTTACTTCTCCGTTTTCATTTCTAATTCTATTGATTTGAGTCTTCTCCCTTTTTCTCTTGATGAGTCTGGCTAATGGTTTATCAATTTTGTTTATCTTCTCAAAGAACCAGCTTTTAGTTTTATTGATCTTCGCTATTGTCTCCTTCATTTCTTTTTCATTTATTTCTGATCTGATCTTTATGATTTCTTTCCTTCTGCTAACTTTGGGGTTTTTTTGTTCTTCTTTGTCTACCTGCTTTAGATGCAATGTTAGGTTGTTTATTCGAGATGTTTCCTGTTTCTTGAGGTAGGCTTGTATTGCTATAAACTTCCCTCTTAGCACTGCTTTTGCTGCATCTCATAGGTTTTGGGTCATCGTGACTCCATTGTCATTTGTTTCTAGGTATTTTTTGATTTCCCCTTTGATTTCTTCAGTGATCACTTCGTTATTAAGTAGTGTATTGTGTAGCCTCCATGTGTTTGTACTTTCTACAGATCTTTTCCTGTAATTGATATCTAGTCTCATAGCGTTGTGGTCGGAAAAGATACTTGATACGATTTCAATTTTCTTAAATTTACCAAGGCTTGATTTGTGACCCAAGATATGATCTATCCTGGAGAATGTTCCATGAGCACTTGAGAAAAATGTGTATTCTGTTGTTTTTGGGTGGAATGTCCTATAAATATCAATTAAGTCCATCTTGTTTAATGTATCATTTAAAGCTTGTGTTTCCTTATTTATTTTCATTTTGGAGGATCTGTTCATTGGTGAAAGGGGGGTTTTAAAGCCCCCTACTATGATTGTGTTGCTGTCGCTTTCCCCTTTTATGGCTGTTAGTATTTGCCTTATGTATTGATGTGCTCCTAGGTTGGGTGCATACAAATTTACAATTGTTATATCTTCTTCTTGGATTGATCCCTTGATCATTATGTAGTGTCCTTCTTTGTCTCTTGTAATAGTTTTTATTTTAAGGTCTATTTTGTCTAATATGAGAATTGCTACTCCAGCTTTCTTTTGATTTCCGTTTGTATGGAATATCTTTTTCCATCCCCTCATTTTCAGTCTGTATGTGTCCCTAGGTCTGAAGTGGGTTTCTTGTAGAGAGCATATATACGGGTCTTGTTTTTGTATCCTTTCAGCCACTCTGTGTCTTTTGGTGGGAGCATTTAATCCATTTACCTTTAAGGTAATTATCGATATGTATGTTCCTATTCCCATTTTCCTAAATGTTTTGGGTTTGTTATTGCAGGTGTTTTCCTTCTCTTGTGTTTCTTGCCTAGAGAAGTTCCTTTAGCATTTGTTGTAAAGCTGGTTTGGTGGTGCTGAACTCTCTCAGCTTTTGCTTGTCTCTAAAGGTTTGAATTTCTCCATCAAATCTGAATGAGATCCTTGCTGGGTAGACTAATCTTGGTTGTAGGTTTTTCTCCTTCATCACTTTAAATATGTCCTGCAACTCCCTTCTGGCTTACAGAGTTTCTGCTGATAGATCAGCTGTTAACCTTATGGAGATTCCCTTGTGTGGTATTTGTTGTCTTTCCCTTGCTGCTTTTAATATGTTTTCTTTATACTTAATTTTTGATAGTTTGACTAATATGTGTCTTGGCATGTTTCTCCTTGGATTTATCCTGTATGGGACTCTCTGTGCTTCCAGGACTTGATTAACTATTTCCTTTCCCATATTAGGGAAGTTTTCAACTATAATCTCTTCAAATATTTTCTCAGTCCCTTTCTTTTTCTCTTCTTCTTCTGGGACCCCTATAATTCGAATGTTGGTGCGTTTAATGTTGCCCCAGAGATCTCTGAGACTGTCCTCAGTTCTTTTCATTCTTTTTTCTTTATTCTTCCCTGCAGTAGTTATTTCCAATATTTTATCTTCCAGGTCACTTATCAATTCTTCTGCCTCAGTTACTCTGCTATTGATCCCATGTAGAGTATTTTTAATTTCATTTATTGTGTTTTTCATCATTGCTTCGTTCCTCTTTAGTTCTTCTAGGTCCTTCTTAAATGTTTCTTTCATTTTGTCTATTCTATTTCCAAGATTTTGGATCATCTTTACTATCATTATTCTGAATTCTTTTTCAGGTAGACTACCTATTTCCTCTTCATTTGTTAAGTCTGGTGTGTTTTGACCCTGCTCCTTCACCTGCTGTGTGTTTTTCTGTCTTCTCATTTTGCTTATCTTACTGTGTTTGGGGTCTCCTTTTCACAGACTGCAGGTTCGTAATTCCTGTTTTTTTGGTATCTGTCCCCAGTGGCTAAGTTTGGTTCAGTGGGTTGTGTAGCCTTCCTGGTGGAGGGGACTAGTGCCTGTGTTCTGGTGGATGAGGCTGGATCTTGTCATTCTGGTGGGCAGGTCCACGAATGGTAGTGTGTTTTGGGGTGTCCGTGACCTTATTATGATTTTAAGCAGCCTCTCTGCTAATGGATGGGGCTGTGTTCCTGTCTTGCTAGTTGTTTGGCATAGGGTGTCCAGCAGTATAGCTTGCTGGTTGTTGAGTGAAGCTGGGTCTTGGTGTTGAGATGGAGATCTCTGGGAGATTTTCATCATTTGGTATTACGTGGAGCTGTGAGGTCTCTTGTGGACCAGTGTCCTGAAGTTGGCTCTCCCACCTGAGAGACACAGCCCTGATACCTGGCTGGAGCACCAAGAGCCTTTCATCCACACGGCTCAGAATAAAAGGGAGAAAGAATAGAAAAAAAAAAGAAAGAAGATAAAATAAAATAAAGATAAAATAAAATAAAGTTATTAAAATAAAAAAATTAAACTAATTATTAAGAAATAAGAAAAAAAAATTTAAAGTTAAAAAAAAAAAAAGGACGGACAGATCCCTAGGACAAATGGTGAAAGCAAAGCTATACAGACCAAATCTCACACAGAAGCATACACATAAACACTCACAAAAAGAGGAAAAGGGGAAAAAATAATATATCTTGCTCCCAAAGTCCACCTCCTCAATTTGGGATGATTCGTTGTCTATTCAGGTATTCCACAGATGCAGGTATATCAAGTTGTTTTTGGAGCTTTAATCTGCTGCTTCTGAGGCCGTTGGGAGAAATCTCCCTTTCTCTTCTTTGTTCACACAGCTCCCACGGTTCAGCTTTGGATTTGGCCCCACCTCTGCATGTAGGTCGCCTGAGGGCGTCTGTTCTTCACTCAGGCAGGCCAGGGCTAAAGGAGCAGCTGCTTCGGGGGCTCTGGGTCACTCAGGCCGGGGGGAGGGAGGGGTACATTGTGCAGGGTGAGCTTGCGGCTGCAGAGGATAGCATGACTTTGCAACAGCCTGAGCAGCGCCGTGCATTCTCCCGGGGAAGTTGTCCGTGGATCACGGAACCCTGGCAGTGGCGGGCTGCACAGGCTCCTAGGAGGGGTGGTGTGGAGAGTGACCTGTGCTTGCAAACAGGCTTCTTGGTGGCGGCAGCAGCAGCCTTAGCGTCTCATGCCCGTCTCTGGGGTCCGCGCTGATAGCCGCGGCTCACGCCCATCTCTGGAGCTCGTTTAGGTGGCGCTCTGAATCCCCTCTCCTCGTGCACCAGGAAACAGGCAAGAAAACATGTCTTGCCTGTTCGGCAGCTCCAGACCTTTTCCCGGACTCCCTCCCGGCTAGCTGTGGTGCACTAGCCCCTTCAGGCTGTGTTCACGCAGCCAACCCCAGTCCTCTCCCTGGGATCTGACCAAAGCCGGAGCCTCAGCTCCCAGCCCTCACCCGTCCCGGCATGTGAGCAGACAAGCCTCTCGGGCTGGTGAGTGCTGGTTGGCACCGATCCTTTGTACAGGAATCTCTCCACTTTGCCCTACACACTGCTGTTGCTGCACTCTCCTCTGTGGCTCTGAAGATCCCCCCCTCTGCCACCAGCTGTCTCCGCCCACGAAGGGGCTTCCTAGTGTGTGGAAACCTTTCCTCCTTCACAGCTCCCTCCCACTGGTGCAGGTCCCATCCCTATTCTTTTGTCTCTGTTGTTTCTTTTTTCTTTTGCCCTACCCAGGTACGTGGGGAGTTTCTTGCCTTTTGGGAAGTCTGAGGTACTTCTGCCAGCATTCAGTAGGTGTTCTATAGGAGCAGTTCCACATGTAGATGTATTTCTGATGTATTTGTGGGGAGGAAGGTGATCTCCACGTCTTACTCTTCCGCCATCTTGAAGCTCCTCATGTGTAACTTTTTACAAGTAGATTTCCATTCTTTTGATCTTTATTAAATGACACCACGTGCACTCAAAGGAAACTAATTTGATCCTCAGCTGTGTTTCTTTATTAGGAAGTGTATCCTATTTGTGCTAATGACATAAACTAATCTTTAGTTAATTTTTATTAAGTATCTTTTCATTTTTGTGTCAATTACATATATAAGTAACACAATGGCATAAAATAGTTAAACTAAACACAAGCTGAAAGGACAAGGCATGTTCTTCAGTAAAACCTTTGGCAGTTGCTGGTCCTCTACGAAATAACCATGTTGGCGAATTCTATCAAATATTTACAGAAGAGCTAACACCGATCCTTCTCAAACTCATCAAAAACAAATAATTGCAGAGGGAGGAACACTCCAAAATTTATTCTACAAAGCCACCATCACCCTGATACCAAAACCAGAAAAAGATATCACAAAAAGAGAAAATTATAGACGAATATCACTGATGAACATAGATGCAAAAATCCTGAACAAAATACTAGCAAACAGAATCCAACAACATATTGAAAGTATCATACGCCATGATCAAGTGGAATTTATCCCAGGGATGCAAGGATTCTTCAATATACGCAAATCAATCAATGAGATACACCATATTAACAAATTAAGGAACTAAAGCCATATGATCATCTTAATAGATGCAGAAAATCTTTTGAGAAAATTCAACACCCATTTATGATAAAAACTCTCCAGAAAATGAGCATAGAGGGAACCTACCTCAACATAATAAAGGCCATATATGACAAACTCACAGCAAGCATCATACTCAATGGTGAAAAACTGAAAGCATTTCCACTAAGATCAGGAACAAGACAAGGATGTCTACTCTTGCCACTCTTATTCAACATAGTTTTGGAAGTCCTAGCCATGGTAATCAGAGAAGAAAAAGAAATAAAAGGAATACAAATTGGAAAAGAGGAACTAAAACTGTCACTGCAGATGACATGATACTAAACATAGAAAATCCTGAAGATGCCACCAGAAAACTACTAGAACTCATCAATGAATTTGGTAAGGTTGCAGAACACAAAATTAATTCACAGAAATCTCTTGCATTCCTGTACACTAACAATGAAAAATCAGAAAGAGAAATTAATGAAACAATCCCATTTACCATCACAACAAAAGAATAAAATACCTAGGAATAAACCTACCTAAGGAGGCGAAAGACTTGTACTCAGAAAAGTATAAAACACTGATGAAAGAAATCAAAGATGACATAAACAGGGAGAGAAATATACTATGTTCGTTGATTGGAAGAATCAATATTGTGAAAATGACTATACCACCCAAAGCAATCTACAGATTCAGTGCAATCCCTATCAAACTACCAATGGCATTCTTCACAGAATCAGAACAAAAAATTTCACAATTTGTATAGAAACACAAAAGACCCCAAACAGCCAAAGCAATCTTGAGAAAGAAAAATGGAGCTGGAGGAATTCAGGCTCCCTGACTTCAAACTAAGCTACAGTAATCAAGACAGTATGGTACTGGCACAAAAACAGAAATATAGATCAATGGAACAGGATAGAAAGCCCAGAGATAAACCCACGCACATATAGTCACCTAATTTATGACAAAGGAGATAAGAACATACAATGGAGAAAAGACAGCCTCTTCAATAAGTGGTGCTGGGAAAACTGGACAGCTACATGTAAAAGAATGAAATTAGAACACTCCCTAACACGATACACAAAAATAAACTCCAAATGGATTAAAGACCTAAATGTAAGACCAGACACTATCAAACTCTTAGAGGAAAATATAGAAAAAACACTCATTGACATAAACCACAGCAAGATCTTTTTTGACCCACCTCCTAGAGTAATGAAGATAAAAACAAAAATAAACAAATGGGACCTAATTACACTTAAAAGCTTTTGCCCAGCAAAGGAAACTACAAACAAGACAAAAAGACAACCATCAGAATGGGAGAAAATATTGCAAATGAAACAACGGACAAAGGATTAATCTCCAAAATATACAAACAGCTCATGGAGCTCAATATCAAACAAACAAACAACCCAATTAAAAAGTGGGCAGAAGACCTAAATAGACATTTATCCAAAGAAGACATACAGGTGGCCAAGAGGCACATGCAAAGATGTTCAACATCACTAATTATTAGAGAAATTCAAATCAAAACTACAATGAGGTATCACTTTACATGGTCAGAATGGCCATTATTAAAAAAATCTAGAAACAATAAATGCTGGAAAGGGTTGGTGAGAAGGGAGCCCTCCTGCATGTTGGTGGGAACGTAAATTGATATAATCACTATGGAGGACAGTATGGAGGTTCCTTAAAAAAACTAAAACTACCATATGACCCAGCAATCTCACTATTGGGCATATACCCTGAGAAAACCATAATTCAAAAAGAGTCAGGTACCACAATGTTCATTGCAGCACTATTTTCAATAGCCAGGACATGGAACCAACCTAAATGTCCATCAACAGATGAATGGATAAAGAAGATGTGGCACATATATGCAATGGAATATTACTCAGCCATAAAAAGAAACGAAATTGAGTTATTTGTAGTGAGATGGATGGACCTAGAGCCTGTTATACAGAGTGAAGTAAGTCAGAAATAGGAAAACAAATACCATATACTAACACATATATATGGAATCTAAAAAAAAAAAAATTGGTTCTGATGAACCTAGGGGCAGGACAGGAATAAAGACACAGACGTAGAGAATGGACTTGAGGACATGGGGAGGGCGAAGGGCAAGCTGGGACGAAGTGAGAGAGTGGCATGGACACTACCAAATATAAAATAGATAGCTAGTGGGAAGCAGCAGCATAGCACAGGGAGATCAACTCGGTGCTTTGCGACGACCTAGAGGGGTGGAATAGGGAGCGTGGGAGGGAGGCTCAAGAGGGAGGGGATATGAGGATATATGTATACATATGGCTGATTCACTTTGTTGTACAAGAGAAACTAACAGTATTGTGAAGTAATTTTACTCCAATAAAGATGTATTGGAAAAAAAAAAAAAAACAACACAACCACATCGACCTCATCCTTTTGAGAGAAACCTCTTTATGTTCTAAGCAGATGATAAGCCACAGTTAAAAAAAAAAAAAAAAGTACATGAGTCCCCCTAATTATCTTCACTAAGTCTAAAGAACAAAATAGCCTATGCTACATACCTACTGTCACTGCTGTCCCCCCAACACTCTTCAGAGTTTTATCTACCTTTTCTTTCCTCTCCGTTTTACATGCTGGGAGAGAGAATTTTAAAAGTAGTGGTTGCATCATCTGATGTTCTTTAATTGCAACTGTTATACTCCCTAGTTACACATTACAGTAACCTGGGAAGCTTTGAAAATTTACCTATTCTAGATGCCATTAAATCATATTTTCTGGTGTTGGGGAGGCATAATGCCCCAAACAAAGTAAAATAGTTTATATATAATATGAGGTGATTAATATGTTAAAATGCAAAGCAAAAGTGAGTTCATAGAAGGTAGTGATTATTGTTAGCTGAAGTTTTAAAATAACATAGGTGGAGTTGGGGCTTGAGTTAGAACATTCAAATAATATCCTAGGTGGAGGCCTAAGGAGAGAGCTTGATGGAAGGAAAAATTATGAACTATGCCTGAGACTCCAAATGAACTCAAATTGGTTGGGGAAGAGTGATGAGACAAGCCTGGATAGTTTTAATATTCATTTGGGAAGCAATGGAAATTGATATTATATAACCAGGTAAAACCAGATGATGGAGATGCATGAATAGAAGGCTGAGGGTTCATCCTGTAGTTAAAATGGTTTTCATCAGAGAGGAAGGGAAAGGGATTAGAGAGAGAGAACAGCATCCAAAACTCTCGGGGGTCTTGAGGGTGCCCAGTCATAGTCCTGCTGCTTTCTGCAGCAGGTTTGATGATTTGGAGCTATCAGTCTTCTCTCGATACATATCTTTCTCATTGCTCATTACCTAATGCTCATATCCCTGATACCTAGATTGTATGTGCAACTATTGGAATGTGTTTACATTTATGGAATATGTCTGTGGTATTATTCATTGTACATCTCCTAACAGCAACTCACAAAATTTAAGTAGTTTCACAATGGTAATGTGCTCTACTCTAGTTACATAGTCTTGGATAAATCAACTAACCCCTTCAGTCTTGGTCTTTTCATTTATGCAACAAAGAGACAAGTCTAGGTATTTTCTAATCTTATGTATAGAACTAACATCACATACATTTCTTATGATTATTCGCAGCCATACAAAGGATAAGGTTTGTAACTGGGACTGTTTCTTAACCATTTGCCCCCACTAGGTTTGGGCACACTATTATTTAAATAAAGAAGTGTACATCTTTCATTTTTTTCTGATCAATTCAAATAAAAATAACATGTTTGACAGGAAGGAAAGAATATTGATCTTATTTATTTTTGTTCTTTAGAACTGATGAATGAAGGCAAATAATACAATTGTAGGCTAATAAACTATACTGACATAAATATTTAAGACAAGTAAAGGAAATCATCAGATTCCATGTCATTTATACATAAAGTTTACAGAGCAGATAGTTAACCTTTAAAAGATTTTAATATATACTCCAAAATGGACAATTTAGGAATACATAATTATATAACATCAATTCTGTTAGATATGTGAATGTATATATTTTTGTTTTCCGTAAAATAGTTTCATGCTTATAAAAGTCACCCTAAGTCAACATGGGACAAAGAGAACAACATACAGTAGAAATAAACCAAGTATTAAATAGGATATAAGCAGTTACATTGTTGACACAAAAGAAAAAAATAAATTCACTTTTCTATTACTTAAAGGTAATTCACAATCATTTCCAGGAATTCTGTGAGAATTTAAGGCCATTTTTTCTAAAGATATGTTTTAATTTAGACACATCTGTCATTCTTGTCATAAAACTGCAATTCTTATAAAAACTGTACATGCAAAAACTCTTTACAATTAATTGTGGATAAGCAGATCAGTCAGTATATAGGAGTGGGTTATTTCACAAATGTGTTGTGCACTAAGTCACATGGTTGTGTATATTTAACTGGGAATTTCACGAAAAACTTCCAGCCTGTGCACCCTGCGTGGCAACTTGGAAAGGAATTCAAATCAAGAGAGCCAGTATCCTTTTGACTTAAAATATCTAGACAAGGTACAATGAAATAGAAAGTTTAAAACATCTGCTACATGGTTCACAATCAAATATTCTGGATTTTAGTCTTTCTACATAGTATTGTAACATAAAGATGCTACTTTTTTTAAAATTAATAGCTACTTTATTTATTTATTTTATTTTTGGCTGTGTTGGGTCTTCATTTCGTGCGAGGGCCTTCTCTAGTTGCGGCAAGTGCGGGCCACTCTTCATCGCGGTGTGAGGGCCTTTCACTATCGCGGCCCCTCCCGTTGCGGGGCACAGGCTCCAGACGCGCAGGCTCAGCAGCTGTGGCTCATGGGCCCAGTTGCTCCGTGGCATGTGGGATCTTCCCAGACCAGGGCTCGGACCCGTGTCCCCTGCATTAGCAGGCTGATTCTCAACCACTGCGCCACCAGGGAAGCCCAAAGATGCTACTTTTTACACAAAGTATTTTCTGTGCATTTACAGTTCACAATGTTTGACTTTTTTATTATTTCTACTTAGCATTACAAAACATAAACAAATTGCAGTCTAAATTTAGAACTCAAACTTCATGAAAAATGCATGTTCTTTCAGAATACGCATCTGCTAAGTGTAAACTCCCATACTTGGCAAATGGCACAGAGGAACTGATTCCTAAGCAGATGCAGCTTCATAAGACAATTCACTTACTGAGAAATATGAAAGTATCTTTACCTTCCCTTGCTTGCAATTGCATTTGTCCAGACAGTCATTCAAAGAGATATTGCTCTTGTGATTATAGCTATTGCAATTTAGAAGACAAAGGATTCAATATTCAAAACTTGTATTCTTAAGAACAGTTATAAAAGTATTAGAATTTAAAAAGTAGTAGTAACATGTAAACATTGATATAGAGAGACTGCTTTCCTATATACATAGCAGTCAAGGACAATATTTGAGTTAAAAACACAGGTTGTGCTTTTTCCCAACAGTACATTGGAAATTAGCTGTTTTTGTCCAAAAAACATTTAAAGATTCAGAGAAGACATCCATATTTTGCTTCAAGCATTTAAACAATTTTTCTGTTGCTCATGCAACAACCGTATTTACAGTTTTGGTTTAGGAAGATAATAAATTTTGGATCCAAGAAAGCATACAAACCAATACTGCTGAAACCAAATTGAGAAAAGTATCTCATTCCCTGGTTCCTTATAGAGCACCAGGAGAAAAGCATAGACTCAGCAGTTCTAACTGAAGTATAGTTACATTAGCATTTCGGAGCACAGTCATATTTGAGTATGTAACACATGTGTAGGTGGGGTGTACGGGGGAGGTGCAGGTGATGGCTTGATCCCTCTGGTCCTCATGTAGGAGAGAAACTGCTCTGGGATCTCCGCTAGGACATCTTTAGCTAATCTAGCCATGCTGAGTATGTGGTTTCCGCTTCTGTCAATATAATCCCTGAATGGCACAAACTAAATCAGAGGTGAAAGAAAGTTATTTAACAGACCTTAACATGCTATTTAAAGAAATTAAAAAAATAGAAACAAAAACCAACATATGTAAACATTTGGTTGTAGGAGAATCAGAGAAGCCTGGAATAATGGTGAAATGCATGATAATAACTATGCATTTTAAAGATATTTGATTTATTACAAATAGCTCTAACAGTGACCACAACTTTCGAATATATACTTTATCTGAAAAGGGATGTAATCCTTATCTATGTTTTTCCCGGCAATAACTCTTGTCTCCGGGTCCTGATACACCCATCATGTTGCTACATGTATTCTGCAGTTTTGAGTTCGACACCTCATTGGATGGAGCATTATCCTCTTCAGGGCTCAGTTTCTTGTCAAATGGAATTAATGCGTGCTTAATTCAGCTTTCAATGTAGAAGTATTACTCAAATCAGGGTTAAAAATAATAAATATTGTTAAAGAGTCCTAAACACATGTAAAGTGTTTTTAATTATATCACTAGACCACCAAATCACATGGACAATGAATATAAAATTTACACAGTTCACATTAGTAGGTACCCGAAATATTCAGTACATTGAATCTTGCCCCAAATGTCTGTTTTTTATATCTGTTATTTGGAAAGGCAAAAAATAAACAACCAAAAACCCTCAGCGTAAGATTTTGGTATACTTCTTATTGAAATATCATCAAATATCAATATTCTTATTTTTACATTACATAAAAATTATTGTTCTATCTTTATATAAGCAATCATGTGAGAATCCTTATCACTGAATACTCTGGCAATAGATTGCCTGATTCCATTCTCATTTATAATGGTTACTTAATAAACACTGTGCTGTTTGAGGGCATTAGTTCAATTTCCTCTTACAGACATCATGATTCTTGAAAGCAACTGGGAATGATTGTAACTGTTAATGTTGTGATAGTTTGGGGACACAGTAATTTTAGGTCTTGGAGAAAAGGCACAGTGAAGACATTTCAGGAGGTTGTACAATTTTCAAATATAATATTTTAAAGTTTATGTTAAATCATTTTTTCCTCCAGAGAAACAGTGTTCACACGCTCATCTCATACTGTAACGTAACTGTTTTAAATTTATTTTGAAAAATTTACTCTTGATTTAAGCAGTTACTCAAGACGTGCCTTCAGAAAATTAACTTTTATTAGGAAGCAGACTTTAAACCACTCAGGTTGCGATAAAGCAGGTTAAAATGTTAAGAAATCAAATAGCAAATGTAATACCATTTATGCAGTGAAAGCAGTCTCTTTTAAGGAAGAGCAGAAAAGTACTCCTTTCTTTTTAAAATAAGGCACCCTATAGACAGAAGAATACCCATATGACCATAATTTTACCCTGTCTTGATACCAGGTGGAAAACTCAGCACAACTTTTAGAAAAATGTGTTAGAGAGGTGACAAATCTTTCTCTTACCTTAAAGGTAGCTAAGTAAGGGTAAGAAAAAACTAACAGACTGAATATAATCTTCAGCTGAGAAGAGAAATAGGAGGGATAAGAACATTTGTGAAGTCATATTATCTGACTTGGACAAGACCTGACAAAGAGGTGCAAACAAAGTTAGGTTTATTTTTCTCTCTGAAACTATAATTAGAAAGGTGAGAAAATAAGAATCAACATAGTGAAGGATTAATAGAAAAAGATCTCTAATTTCAGCTATAGCTTATTTCATTCTTATTTTAAAAGGCATAGTATTTTAAAAAAATTTAGTAATGATATGGTTAGTATATACATAATTACTTTTAAAATTTTAATTATTTTTTAACACCTTTATTGGAGTATAATTGCTTTACAATGGTGTGTTAGTTTCTGCTTTATAACAAAGTGAATCAGCTATACATATACATAATTATCTTTTAAACTATTTGTTAGGAGATCAGTTTTTGAAGAATCTATAGCTAATACCTACATTTCAGGGAAATGGCGACACTCTAGCAGATAGCTGATACTTCTCTAGGGAAGGGGGATATTATACCTGCTGTGTTTTTCCTTTACCTCAACTTTGCTCTTATATTTACTTTTATTTTGGTCTTTTCTCTTAGACCATGGTAATTAAATTCAATTGTTTTTACTCCCTATTCTCACAAACTCTGGAATTAGACTTCCCAGGTTCAGACGCTGGTTCTGCTGCTTATTAGCTGTGTGGTCTTGGACAAGTTACTACTCTGACTCAGTTTCCTCTTCTATAAAATGAGGATAATAATAATAATGCCTACTTCATTAGGTTGTTGCATTAAATAAGTCAACACATAAGTGCATAAAATAGTGTTCAACTCATAATATGTATAGTATGATAGTTATTATTCTTCATTAATTTATAAATTTATATATACAATATAAATATGAAACTTTTCTTTCTAGTCTTTTGTTTACATTCATATCAAACTTTAAATATTTTTATCAATTTTTTTATCTCTTTCAAACTTAGGTACCAGTATTATAATCTAAAACTGTAATTCCTGACCTTTTTGTTATTTTAAAACACCTGTTTTTTCACCTTTCCAGCAAATGCTATAGGATGTGCTAAATTTTTTATTGAAGTAAATATAAATTCATTTTTAAGAATGTTATGATACTCCAGAATGTCAAAACTAAGATTCATAATCACTGTTCTCATAATACATACAGTTCTACTCATCTTTAAAACATGTTCATAAACAATGGGTAAGAAAGAAATCTTAGTTTTCAGCCAAGGAAGGAAGTATATATCTCATTTAACTTACATTTGCTAAATGCAGGCACAGATTCTGATACGTCCCTTGAGTATTAAGGGACCTTGCCCCTGGGTTAAGAGTAACTGTTATAGCAAGTGATATTATCAACAGGAGCATCTCTTATCCCACATGTGTGTTGGAAGCAGAGAAAAAGATGTTGAGAATCTTCTACTCACTAACCTAAATTATCTAATCCTTTTCCAAAGAAATATTCATCTCTTCAGTAAAGTCATGAGGTACTTCCCTAAGTGAGAGATGAAATTGACAAGTGACTCTGTTTCCTTTACCTCTTATTAATGTTAAATCTTACACTTTTGAGGACAAAAATATATTCTCTTTCTTTTTGGACTCTTGCTGATATCCTTCTATAGTAACAATTTTCCACTCAACTTCTCAGACCCCTCTGTTTATTGTCCCTTTTAATCACTCATTTCTGATCACTGCCCCTGGGGACCTCCTGTTCAAAATAACACTCACACATTTGTGAATGTATGTTGATCACTGACTATTACCACAAATTAACTTGGACCCTTAAACTGTTCAGGTTAGAGGAACAAATCAATTTTTACTTTGCACTAATTTATCCCATTCGTATGAAGAATACAAATAAATGCATTCTGTTCAGTTGAAATATACCATTTCCTTGACACGCTACATCTTTCTTTTAGCATCTATCCTGTACAAGGAAAATGTTCTATGTGGTTGCTCTAACAGCTAGCTTTGCCTATTTGTGAAAAAAGTTTGAATCAGTTTGGGCAAATGAGCTTTTAGTTGTGGTTCTGCTCAATTTTATTTGATTGTTCCTACTTTGCAGAGCTCCATTAGTGATTTTCAAGTCTAAACCTTGAAGGTAATTATTCTCCTTTTAATGAAAGATATGATTTAAATATAATTTTTAAGGGAATGATAGGCTGGACAGCAGCTGAATGCAGCCAGGAGAAATGATATTGCATTATATACAATGGCCAATCCACAGCACAAGCAAGCAAACAAACAAATGGAAAGCCTTTACATATATTGATTTAAGAAAATAATTCATTTAAGTTTTAGAATAACAACCATAGAATCTCTTCCTGCATACTGTTTGTATTATAGTCATATGAGAGTGAATCTTGAGGCAATGAACATAATCACACATAAGACTGACTACAGTGTCATATGTCAAGGTACAGCTACTATGAAACAGTGACAAAAAAATGCCTTCCCACTGGACTATGCCAACATACTAACTAATAATAATAACTGAAACTGATATTAATGCATTTATTGAGCAACTGGTATGTGAGAGGCCTTCTGCTAAATGATTTAGTACAACATCTCATTCAGTTTCTTACAAAGTGAAAAGGTAAGAGAGTCTAAATAGACCCTATTTTCTGATATTATTTTAGCCAGCAGTGTTTATAGCATTGATTATGATGGCTTAGATATTTCCTGGTGATAGGAAGATTGACAATATTATTCTTGGTGTGCCCTTGCAACCCCAATATTATAAATATTCAAGAATATTTCTATTCTTAAAAATAACTCATTTTAAAAATGTTTTAGTGAATGGTAGGACCAGGAAACCTGTAATGGTGGAATGTTTTAAAATTTTATTCAAGGTGAGAGAAAAAATGCTAATTCTTCTTGAACACAATGTGATATATAAATGTTTACCCTGGGAACTATTTTTAAAAGATCAATCACCATTTAGGAACTTTTCCATGAAATTAGAAAAGGGTGCATCAAATATCCTTAACTAAATATAGACATGTAAGTCAAGGTGTCACTGTCATTCAGGAGGCTACTAATTCTCTGGGAAGATTTTAGTTTCCTGTTAGTATCTGTGAGATCTCATGACTCTCTCAGTTCAACTTTACATGGTAGAATCCATTGAGTGTTTAGCTATATCCTCAGGTGTCTTCAAAATCTTTGGTGATCTCAGTGTCACTTTATGGTGATAGACTAGTCTCAAGATTCTGACTTTCAATGAGAGGAAATATATAATTATATATATATATGTATATATGTGTGTGTTTTTATGTATCTTATACTGATAAGTAACAAAGTATTTTCATGTCTGTTACTTCCTCTGAGACTCACAACATCATGGAAAGAGCAAAGATAAAAGAATGGAGAGTCTGGAGGTAATGAAAGAAAGGCTCAAGGGAGATTTACTGACTTGTTCAAGATCATAGATCTGAGTCCTATCTCACTATTCTTTCCAATGTAGCATATCCAATTAGAGATGAAATACTTTCATGATCAAGGGAATTTTTGTTTTATAAATAAAATAACCAACAACTGTTGGTTGTCACTAACATAACATGTTAATCCTCTTAAAGTGAATCTTAATGATGTGAGCAATCTTAACTACCTTCTAAGGGAGAGAGTAATACCAGTTTCCCTTAAGCATCATTTAAATGATACTATGAGATATGAAGCTGTCTCTTTTAATTTGGTAAAAATGCATTACAACAGCAACATAATACATTTTAAAGGACTTCAAATTCATACTTCCATGCAGTAATTTGATTTTTTGGTTACTGTGAACTAGACATTATGGAGAGATTTTTAGAAAAAGTGCAATTACTTGGACTTATAATTATGCTAATCAGCGTAAGGTGAATAATCGTGTGTCTAATTATAAAAAACAAAACATCGTGGGATTCTTAAATAGATGACCACATCACCACGTTCCCTTTCTCAGCTGCTTTTAAACGAATTATTCATGTGTGTGTGCTTTTTACGTTACCAAGAACATTAGGTTAAAATGTTAACATTTTAATGTTAATATTTAAACATTAGGTTTAAATAATATTTAATTACCTTCTTAAAAAACTGTTATACAGATGTTTCTATTTTAAAACTTAATTTTGCTGACTGATGAAGAAGAATGCTTTTTTATCTTTGTCAAGATTAATCTTTATAATATATTTACAGATTATTTTATATTATTCTCCCTCTCTAATTTTTAAAATTATTTTTGTTGTATTTTACTGAGTTCTATTTCAGTCATGTATTTTATATATATTATCTGATAAAATCTTTAAACAATGCCAGAACACTGAAATTTAGAAAGCTTATCCAAGTTATCACAGTGGACAATCCAGGATTTGAACCAAATTTTCTTGCATTCCAAATTAGATTATCTTAATGACTGTATTATGGGTGAATATATAGATTATTATTTAGGAGATAATATTGAATTCCATTGTTTGCTCCTTTAAGTGCTCAAATTGTACTGAGAACTTTCCTTTCCTATTTAGTCTTCCCTTCACAGTCTTTTTTTGCTTCTGACATCCTAAAAGATATGAAGACTCTAAAGTATGCAGAAATTTAGTTGATTTAACTCCTTTGTTTCACTTATAAATATTAATTGCATTTTTTTCTTTCTATTCACTCCCAGAATAGTAGGTTTTAGTTAAGTATTTTTCTTGATTCTAATAGAATTATGAATCATATATATGTCTATATATCTATATAGAGAGATATATAATCTATTATTATGTTATATTTTATTATAGTATTATACATATTATTATATGTTACCATGTATTATATTAATATTATTATTTATATATTTTATATAATTTTTGTATTTATATATAATTATAAGATCTATTTTTCCACTTTTCTAACCATAAGCTATGGGGGAAATAGAAAAAAATCTACATTTTTGGTTTGTTTCTACTAAGTTTACTTACACTGAATATGCATCACCTGTCTTAAAATTTAATCTTTATTGAGGGCTAAGTAATAAATAGATAAGCATCATTAAAAGCCTGTTATGTTTCTAGCTTTTAATTTTAGTAAAGATCTCAATGATATTTTCTGGTAATAATAAAGTAGGAAAAGACACTTATTAACAATTCTACTTCATATATGGTGAACATGAAGTATGGGGGAAAGTAATTTGGTGCTTATTCTAGGCCATTACTTAACATGCATTTTATAGAGAATCAACTGCCTCAATCAAACAGAACCTGAGACTCTTGATTTCAATTTAAGCTCTTCATTTACAAATCAGAGATGACATGGGCTCTTCACAATGAACAAAATAAATAATTTTCATTAAATTGCTTACCTGCACAATGTCCCTTTCAGCATATTTTCCTCTGGAGGAAACTCTTACATCATCTCCATCCAATTCAACCATTGCTTGAAAATAAAATAGGATCATTTATTCAGTGCATTTTAGCTAAATACTATAACAAATGTAGGCAATAATGAAATCAAGATGTATGAAGTAACAATATGTCCTATGTTAAAGGTGGAAAGCTTGTTGATCCTTTCATCTCCTCGGTGATTTCTTCCACAAAACAACTGAGTGCAAATTTTACAAGTGGAGAAAGCAAGCTCAGACCTCATGTGACATTTTGAAAGATGAGGAGAGCCTATGCAGTGTAGAAGTCTTTAGGTACATCTCCCCATTCTATAGATCCTTAACTCTGGATTACATGCTTACATGACTGATTCGGCAAGTGATGCTAATTCATTCAATTTTAATTTTTTTCTTTCTAATTTAAGAAACTAGGCACTAATCATTATAGAACTTCCAATAACAATTTGAACTTTATTCTCTTTGAAACTACACAAAGCTATATAATCATATTGTCTGTAATCTTTTTATGAATAGATTTAAAAACAAAAAGGCATTTGCTCTGCTCTTATGGTGATTGGATAAAGCATGAAATTTCTGAAGTATGATTTTTTTGTTGATTAAAAATAATTTCAACATTACATAGATCAACTGGTATTTGGGAATACTGTGATATAACAGGACAGCTGGTATACAATAATGTTACGCTGCAATTAAGAACATTTTCCAGAGTTTAATGTTTCAGTGAGAATTCTCTAAATAACTAATTACATGAGGAATGCTAATTTGTACTTAAAGTATATTCTCCTACTAATAATCCATTTTGTATGCACATGATATTCACCAGACTCCGGAGAGCCACTTGCAATTATGTTTGCTTTGTCATCTTCTAAAAAATATTAGAATACAATCCTCACCTTTTCACTATTTTCTTCAGTGCTTGGATAATGTATTTGGGTTAAAGACATTTTACTTTTTTTCCTATTTTATTTTTTTTGATTGAGGTATAATTGACAAATAACATTATATTATTTTTAGCTATATAACATAATGATTCGCTACTTGTATATATTGTGAAATGATCACCACAATGAGTCTAGTTGACCATACATAATTACAAATTTTTTTCTTCTGATGAGAACTTTTAAGATCTATTCTCTTAGCAACCTTCGTATATGCAATACAGTATTAACTATACTAACCACACTGTACATTACATTCGTGTGACATACTTATTTTAAAACTGGAAGTTTGTACCTTTTGACTTCCTTCACCCATTTCACCCACCTGCAATGCTGGCAAGCCTCTGGCAACCACCAATCTGTTTTCTATATCTATAAGCTTGTTTTTTTTTTAAAACAGGTTTTAAGTTTTACTTTTCTACACATGTTCAGGAATCAATGTCTGGGCTGAAACATTGCCAGTACACATAATTGTTAGTGAGCCATCATCCAATAATCTCCTTAGATATATAATATATGTCATAATTTAGTAACATGTAAATTACCAATAATAAGGTAATTAACTTATTCAAAATACAAAAGAACTATTTTTTTCTCTCCTAGTTATTAGGGATTTAAATAGGAAAATTCATTATACTCAAATATTTTCAATAGTTAATTCCTTTTTTTGGTCTAAGTTTGTTTTCAAAATTTTCATATTACTTTGAGACATAAATGTACATTGATAGTGACATGCCAGCAATTGGAGAATCTTCTCCTTTATTATCTATATTTGCTAATAACTCCTAACAATTACCCTATACTCACTCTAAAATGGGAAAAAAAATTAGATGATAATCTGGGCCTCACCTTCCACAATCCTCTACAATCTCCATTGGCCTTTGTAAGTGTTTTATTTCAATTAAAGAAAGTGACAGTTATTCAGGCAATAGTGTATTAGAATGAGATCCTATAAAATATCTCCCACTTTTCAGTATGTCCTTTGAGTTAAAAGGCTATGGGTAGCAGAATTGGAGGCTACACTTTTGAGAGCAAGAAGAAAAGAAATGGCATATAAGTGGTGGAAGGGAAATGTTCACTCTTCAGTTTTTCAGATCATCTAGTCCTCAAGGAGCCTGAAATTGTAAGCACAGGTTCCCCATCAGTACCCGTCTCTGGAAAAAAGATATATAAGGTACAGACCTGTATTTCTTTCTAGCCTTGGGAGACAAAATCATATTAGAATCCCTTATAGTTCTCTCCCTTTCCTAACTTGTATCAAAGCAGTTAACCAGATGCTACTTTAATTTGACTTTTTGCCTTTTAAGGATAAAGAAATCCTGCTTTGAGAAATTATACAGAAAGTTTTAAATTGTTCTCATTGAAATAAAGAAACAAGACATTTAAATACTCATGAATCTAGTAGTTTATTTATATTTCCTCTACCTTCAAAGAATGAATGGCAAAATGCTGCATTTCTTGCCTATGCAAACCTCCTGGTTATGTTATGTGTAGATGCTGGATTTATGTGGTTAACTGATAAAATATGCAAGTTTTATTTCAGTCTTTATGTCAATTTATGTGTGCTATTTAAACTTACTTATCGTAGATTTGGAAGTGCCTAGAAAAAGGCTCTTCTGATAGGATAGCAGCAACTTGAATATAAGTCAGAAATTTTCTTCCAGCAGGGTGAAAGCAGAAATCAGGTGTTTCAGGATCCTAATTCCCTGTTCACAGGTTTGCCAGAGGAAAATTTCACTTTAATTCCCAGGAGGGAATTCTATGGGAAGGCAACTTCCCTCTTTGTCTATAATCTTTGCTCACTTTTCCTCATGAAAAGAGGAGGGATTCACAAGATAACTAAGATTGAGAGATGGAACGACCTTGAATCTCTCTCTTTTGGAGCAGCCTATCCTCAAGTTGAAGACAATTTCTCCCTGTGGCATGCTTAATAGGCAAGGATCTGCCCCTGTACAGAGAAGGCCTGGAGATAAAGGTGAGGTCATTTAATCTTTGGGGAAAAAAGTAGCAAGAAGTCTGATTCTGTGCACAGGGCAACCCAAATTCTCCAATTCTACACTACTATCAATAAAACATATTCTGATCTCTGAGTGATTCCTGCATTTTTTTTTTTTTTTTTTAGTTAATTCAAGAAGTCAGAGAGGGAAATAATGAATTTTCATACCTCAAAACCCTGATAAATAATTCACTGGGAACAAAAAAATTGAAGAAAATAAATAGGTGTGGCAGTTGTAAGAAGTTAGTACCCAAATAGCTGTGCCTGCTGCTTTGAATAGAAATATATGACCAGAAATATACATAGGAAGGGTCAGTGGCTCTCTATTTACACATTATGTGTGGGAGCTCTTGGGGAACAAGTGACAGGGCTTACACCTAACAACGGCCTTCCATAGGATTCTGGGAGACCTGGAATATACCCAACGAGAAGTGCATACTTGAGAGGCAAAAGCAAATTAGTAACTGAAGAAGAAATCATGAGTTATTTTAACCTAGCAATCAGTGAAGTTTGTGAACCACAGTCTTTCACTGCTCAATGCAGATGATCAAGTACACAAAGTGTTAACAAGAAAGATGTGTCTTAGTTTTCCTGACTCCAGAGTGGTATCTCAGATTCATGCCTGATGGACAATGTAAACAGATGTAAATATTCAGAGACAGAGAAAATATTAGCAGGAGCTAAAATGACTTCTGCTGGAAGATTATAATGATGCAAAGTGTGACCAGCCAAGCATGGAATTAAAGGAAAGAATTTCCAGGATCAGCAATATAACTGCTTGTGTTGTTTTACCTGAGACTGAGAGATCTATACTATCCTTATGGAGGAGGCACTGGTGGTTAAACAAGAATCATCCTACTGATAATCATACAATAATTAGCCACCTATGTGCCTAAATTAACCTGTAGCATACCAAAAGTTGTTCCAAATATTCTAAAATTATTCTCATTTCTAAAGTTCCAAGCTAAATACTGTCATCATTAATGTAAAAACACCTGAACCAGGTGAATGTTATGTGGTTATGCAGTTGATATCTAGCATAGAGTTCTCTTAAAGGAATTCATCAGGTGACGAGGAATAGACTATCCTTAGAGAAGTTTACCCAGATCACTAGTCACACAAACACCGGTCACACTAATTGACCTTTGAAGATGGCTTGAGCCCAAACAGAAAACTACCCAGTAAGTGAATTTAGCATAATTATATAAAGTCTCATTAAATTTCAGATGGTCAATTCCATTTTCATTTTACTTTACTCTTTCATATGTCAGAACTTAAATATATATAAAAATAATGTCTATCAACTAGCCAAGGTCTGAAAATCCATTATTATGCTTGTGTTAATATTTCTATTTCACAACCTAGTGGTTTATTAATTTAGTGCTCATCCTTAAAAGTTTTTAGGGAATCCAAAGTGTATTTCGCCTTGGGAACAAAAACTCAATTTATCACTTGGTCTTAAGAAATATTTTGAGGTACAAACCATCTCTAATAAAACAGAAAGCTACATGTTGAATTAACCTATACTAGAGAGATAATGTCCTACTCAGAAGACATCCTTTTAATTTGCTCACCTTAATAGACTCCATCATGTAATATCTATATTTATGGCTATATGTACATGGACACTGTATACAAATCCATACGCACACTCACATCCTTATATGCAAAAAAAGAGTGATAGAAACCTAAGTGCATAATGAGTCAGATTAAATAAATTCCCAAGGAATACTACTGAAATTTTATTACTCACCATCAAATTCTGCTGGCCCAACACCTACTATAATTATTGACATTGGAAGTTTTGAAGCCTTCAAAGAGAACACACAGTTAGTTCACAATTAAGAAACTGAATTGAGGAAACAACTAAGAATTAAGAAGAAAAAAATATCCTGAGTTTTGATATTTTTCACAGATGTTCTTTAAAATAGTTTTGAACATATTTAAAATTAACACAGAATAATATACTTGATTCCACTCTTATCCTTTCTGAACTCTGTACATATGCTAATTCAGTGGGATGTTCTTCAGGAATGACCAGTCTTGGATAATATTTTTTTTAAAAAAGTACTGAGCATCTGCTTTCACTTGCTATTCTCAGACAAAATATTCCTAAGCTGATTCTGGGTACCTTTGGTCTCTTTTTCCATGTTCTCTCTCCATTCAAAAATCTTTCAGTTGCTAAAAGGGAAAAAAAGTTACCATATTTGTGAAAAAGTAGTACTCTATTTCATTTATAGCTATGGTTAGGAAAAGCAATTTTCATAGTAAATGAGTGAATACAAATAATAATTATAGAAAGTTATTATTAGTATGATAAAATAATTTTATGGTAAGAATATAAGATCCACCAGCAGATAGGTGGAACAGTATAGCAACCACATCTTCAGCTGTGAAGGTCACTGAATTATGAATAACTGTTCCTCAGTGCATGTCCTGTTAGTTTAAACCTAGATTACTAAGTCCATATTTTAAAGAGCATGATAATGCCACTGATCAGAACATAAAGGAAATCAAGACAAATCCAACCCAGTGTGTCTAGTCAAAACCATATAAACAAATAAGTAAATGTACAAGATTCTACCTCTCTTCCTTTTTGTGTTTGGTTTTGCTAAGTGTATGTTTATAAACATTTGATTTTTTCCCACATGTAACTATTTTTTTCTCACACAAACAGCTAATTATATTTTCCCTATGCTATTAATAATTATGAAGTATGATAAACAATTTTTTCACACAGCCCAATTTTACTAATGTCTATTTTGTGTCAAACATTGCTAAACCTGAGTATAGAAAGGTAAGTAAAAACAGATATAATTTTAGAGGTTGCAGTCTAGTAAATATAGATATTATAAATTATAGTCTAATAAAGAAGACAATGAATCATAAATATAACACATAATTAGGAATAATGAGAAAAGTGGATTTTGAATCAATGCTAGTCCTTATCCAGTTCTATAAATATAGAAATTAGCACAGTTCTCCTGTAACTATTACTGTAAATGTAAATGTTAAAGAAATATTCTGTACAAATTGTACAAACTGTATACAAGCACATCAAACTAATCAAGATAAACATAGTCATGCACATGAAGGTGATGCTATTATTTATTTTTATTTTAATTTTTTGGAAATAATTTTGTTACAACCCAATTATTCACACCTCTTAGTTTGGTCCTTATGGATGAATGCTACTAATGTGTGTGAGTTTTCTGGATAATGCAATTGGCTGCAAAGGCATGGGCATTTTGTTTCACTCTTAAGTCAACTAAGTAGACTCTAGTTAGTCAACCTAAGTAGCACCAGGCATTCAGTTAGCCAGCCCAAGACTGAATGACTCTTACTTACATTAACTATGGACTCCTTAGTTTGAGCCATATCTGAGATAACACCGTCTGTCACAATCAGTAGCACAAAATACTGGGAGCCATCCTTTACAGAAGAAGCATATCTGAAAGGCAAAGAAAAGGTAAAGAATACCACAAAATAAACATTTCCTCTCGACATGATAGTTGCTAAATATAATTTGGAAGAGCCAACAAACATTTTAATCTCAAGAAAATATTTAAACATATCTTAGGAGCCTATATATGAAAACTCTCAAATATGCATTTTTTTCTGAAATAGCACACTAGAATAACAGCAACATTACTGCATGCTGGCACAAAGAAATGCCTGGCTGCCTTAGAAATTCATTCACTAATAAAAGGTGAGCTGGATGGTATGTTAACACACAGGAATGGCTACAGCTTTTGGAAATAGACATCCTGGCTAAGCAACATATTATGTGTATATCTTCAGTATAACATTACATAAGCTATCTGAACTTTATTTTCTCATCTGTAAAATCAAGATAATGCAACTTTGTATTGTTAATAAAGAAATTTCACATATGGTAGTAAATATTTATACAGTTATATAACTGGTAGATTTTATATATGGTAAATTATATAAGTGATTATGATTTTTGTTTTGGAACTAGATAGCAGTGATGATTGCCCAACATTGTGAATATGCTGAATGTCACTGAACTGTAAACTTTAAAATGGTTGGTTTTATGTCATGTGAATTTCACCTTAATAAAAAAATGCAACAGAAGAAACACTTTTTGACATAGCTATAGTTCCAATTCTTAATACGTGCTAAATTGGTGAAAGATGGGAAGGAGAATTATAGCAAACAAAGACAAAAATTAGGTATGTAATAAGAACATATTCTAGTACTTGTTTTTTGTATTCCAGTGCAGAATTCTCACCAAATAATACTCAGCCATTTAGAGGAGAATTTTACGACAATATTTTATCTTTTTTTTCCCCATTGTGTTCTACCATTATGGGTATCTAGATTATATTCTCAATAGAATGACTTTTATGATTTTTAGTACATAACTAGTATGCCGGTCATATCTAGTAATGAGCAAGCACTGTGGTGCTTGTAGGAGATAAATAGTTAACAAGAAGACTTTGGTCTACTTTCGTAAAAAATCATCAAGTAAATCAGAGAAAAATTGGTTTCAAGAAACTTCTATTGATTACCAATGAAAATCTTTCACTACCTGATGGAGTCTAAATAATAAATTTTGAATAGTTTGGGGAAAAATCAATAGCATAATATGACAGGGAAAAACTTATATCTTGTAAAGCAGAATTTATAACTATATGAACAAGAAAATATTTACAACTTTGCCATAGACAAGAGAAACTAATAATTGTTCATGATGTTAATAAAATGACTGGTAATTTTATAGATTGATGAAGAGAATACAGCAAGTGATATGTTCATACACTGAGGAGCCAGCTAAAAATAGCATTGAACTTGTTCTACAACATATAGTCAAAAATGCTCTCACCATGTTGAACAATTGATCTTTGACACTAAGGAATTTGTATTAATTTGATGGTAACACAGCAATGAAAAAATCCAAAACAGGTATGAACCTACTCTCCTATTTTATGCTTAAATTTTTTTTCTTAAGAAAAGAAGTAGGATAATCTCCCTCAGGAATTCATTTTTTAATTTTTAAATACCCATTATTTTTAAAGAGCATTTTTTACTGACTATGCTTCAAAAACGTAAGGATTATATTTCATGTGATTAACAGGAGGTTATAAATAGTGAGAAAAACTTCTATGAGTACAACTCTATGGCTTTTATGTTTTTCATACCAAATGATGTGTTGAAAATGGTGAGAAGATGGAAAATTCAGTGTTATGCAATCTTATGAATATCACTTCAAGTGGCTTAACTGATCCTTTTTCGGGGGGAGGTGTTTACTTTTTTTAAATTAATTTTTATTGGAGTAGAGTTGATTTACAATGCTTTGTTAGTTTCTGCTGTACAGCAAAGTGAATCAATTATACATATACATATATCCATTCTTTTTTAGATTCTTTTCCCATGTAGGCCATTACACAGTATTGTGTCGAGTTCCCTGTGCTATACAGTAGGTTCTTTTTATTATTTTTTTTAATTAATTAATTTTTATTTTTGGCTGCCTTGGGTCTCTGTTGCTGCGCTTGGGCTTTTCTCTAGTTGCGGCGAGCAGGGGCTACTCTTCATTGCGGTGCACGGGCTTCTCATTGGGTGGCTTCTCTTGTTGCACAGCACGGGCTCTAGGTGTGCAGGCTTCAGTAGTTGTGGCACTCAGGCTCAGTAGTTGTGGCTCGCGGGCTCTAGAGTGCAGGCTCAGTAGTTGTGGCACATGGGCTTAGCTGCTCCACGGCATGTGGGATCTTCCCGGACCAGGGATCGAACCTGTGTCCCCTGCACTGACAGGTGGATTCTTAACCACTGTGCCACCAGGGAAGTCCCTACAGTAGCTTCTCATTAGTTATATATTTCATATATAGTAGTGTGAATGTGTCAATCCCAATCTCACAATTTTATCTCTCCCTCACCTTTCCCCCTTGGTAACCATAAGTTTATTTTCTACATCTGTGACGGTATTTCTGTTTTGTAAATAAGTCCATTTGTACTATGTTCTTTTAGATGCAACATATAAGAAATATCATATGATATTTGTCTTTCTCTGCCTGACTTACTTCACTCAGAATGACAATCTCTAGGTCCATCCATGTTGCTGCCAATGGCATTATTTCATTCTTTTTTATGGCTGAGTAATATTCCATTGTATATATGTGCCACATCTTCTTTCTCCATTCTTCCATCATTGGACATTTAGGTTGCTTCCACGTCCTGGTTATTGTAAATAGCGCTGCAATATACATTGGGTTGCATGTATCTTTTTGAATTATGGTTTTCTTGGGATATATGCCCAGGAGTGGGATTGCCGGATCATATGGTAACTCTATTTTTTGTTTTTTAAGGAATCTCTATAGTATTCTCCATAGTGGCTGTACCAATTTACATTATCATCAACAATGTAGGAGGGTTCCCTTTTCTCCACACCTTCTCCAGCATTTATTATTTGTAGATTTTTTCAATGACGGCCAATCTGAATGGTGTCAGGTGATACCTCATTGCAGTCTGATTTGCATTTCTCTAATAATTAGTGATGTTGAGCATCTTTACATGTGCTTTTTGGTCATCTGTATGTCTTCTTTACAGAAATGTCTTTTTAGATCTTGTGCCCATTTTTTGATTGGGTTGTTTGTTTTTTTGATATTGAGGTGTATGAGCTGTTTATATATTTTGGAGATTAATCCCTGGTTGGTCGCTTCATTTGCAAATGTTGTGCTGGCCAAAAAGTTCATTTGGGTTTTTCCATAAGATATTTTCTCCCTATCTGTGGGTTGTCTTTTCATTTTGGTTATGGTTTCCTTTGCTGTGCAAAAGCTTTTAAGTTTAATTAGGTCCCATTTGTTTATTTTTGTTTTTCTTTTCATTACTCTAGGAGGTGGGTCAAAAAAGATCTTGCTGCGATTTATTTCAAAGTGTGTTCTACATATGTTTTCCTCTAAGAATTATAGTATCTGGTCTTACATTCAGGTCTTTAATCCATCTTGAGTTTCTTTTTCTCTATAGGGTTTGAGAATATTCTAATTTCATTGGTTTACATGTAGCTGTCCAGTTTTCCCAGCACCACTTACTGAAGAGACTGTCTTTCTCCATTGTATATTCTTGCCTCCTTTGTCACAGATTAGGTTACTATAGGTACGTGGGTTTATCTCTGGACTTTCTATCCTGTTCCATTGATCTATATTTCTGTTTTGTGGCAGAACCACACTGTTTTGATTACTGTAGCTTTGTAGTATAGTCTGAAGTCAGGGAGCCTGATTCTTCCAGCTCTGTTTTTCTTTCTCAAGATTGCTTTGGCTATTTGGGGTCTTTTGTGTTTCCATACAAATTGTAAAATTTTTGGTTCTAATTCTGTGAAAAATGCTATTGGTAATTTGGTAGGGATTGCAATGAATCTGTAGACTGCCTTGGATAGTATAGTCTTGTTGACAATATTGATTCTTCCCATCCAAGAACATGGTATATCTCTCCATCTGTTTGTGTGATCTTTGATTTCTTTCATCAGTATCTTATAGTTTTCTGAGTACAGGTCTTTTGCCTCCTTAGGTAGGTTTATTCCCAAGTGTTTTATTCCTTTTGATGCAATGATAAATGGGAGTGTTTCCTTAATTTCTCTTTCTAATCATTCATTGTTAGTGTATAGGAATGCAAGAGATTTCTGTGTATTAATTTTGTATCCTGTAACTTTACCAAACTCATTGATAAGCTCTAGTAGTGTTCTGGTAGCATCTTTAGGATTTTCTATGTATAGTATCATGTCAGCTGCAAACAGTGACGGTTTTACTTCTTCTTCTCCAATTTGGATTTCTTTTATTTCTTTTTCTTCTCTGGTTGCCTTGGCTAGGACCTCCTAAACTAAGTTGAATAAAAGTGGCAAGATGGACATCCTTATCTTGTTCCTTATCTTAGAGGAAATGCTTTCAGTTTTTTACCATTGAGAATAATGTTTGCTGTGGGTTTGTCATATATGGACTTAATTATCTTGAGTTAGGTTCCCTCTATGCCCACTTTCTGGAGTGTTTTCATCATAAATGGGAGTTAAATTTTGTTGAAAGCTTTTTCTGCATCTACTGAGATGATCATATGAATTTTATTCTTCCAGTTTGTTAATGTGGTGTATCACATTATTTGTGTTTATTGCAGAATCTTTGCATCTCTGGATAAACCCCACCTGATCATAGTGCATGACTCTTTTACTGTGTTGTTCGATTTGGCTTGCTAGTATTTTGTTGAGGATTTTTGTGTCTATGTTCATCAGTGATATTTGGGCCTGTAATTTTCTTTTTTGTGATACCTTTGGTTTTGTATCAGGTTGATGGTGGCCGTGTATAATGAGCTTGTGAGTGTTCCTTCCTCTGTAATTTTTTAGAATAGTTTCAGAAGGATAGGTGTTAACTCTTTTCTACATGTGTGACAGAATTCGCCTGTGAAGCCATCTGGTCCTAGACTTTTGTTTGTTGGAAGTTTTTAAAGCACAATTTCAATTTCAATATTTGTGGTTGGTGTGTTTATATTTTCTATTTCTTCCAGGTTCAGTCTTAGAAGGTTGTACCTTTCTAAGAATTCGTCCATTTCTCCTAGGTTTTCCATTTTATTGGCATAGAGTTGCTTGTAGCAGTTTCTTACGATCCTTTGTATTTCTGTGGTGTCCATTGCAACTTCTCCTTTTTCATTTCTAATTTTATTGATTTGAGTCCTTTCCCTTTTTCTTGATGCGTATGGCTAAAGTTTTATCAATTTTGTTTATCTTCTCAAAGAACCAGCTTTTAGTTTCATTTATCTTTGCTACTGTTTTCTCCATCTCTACTTATTTCTGTTCTTTATAATTTCTTTTCTTCTACTAACTTTAGGTTTTGTTCGTTCCTGTTTCTCTAGTTGCTTTATGTGTAAGGATAGGTTGTTAATTTGAGATTTTTCTTGTTTCCTGAGGTAAGACTGTATTGCTATAAACTTCCAAGAACTGCTTTTACCACGTCCCATACATTTTGTATTGTCATGTTTTCATCGTCAATTTTCCCTATGTATTTTATGATTTCCTCTTTGATTTCTTCAGTGATCCATTGGTTGTTTAGTAACATACTGTTTAGCCTCCATGTGTTTGTGTTTTTTTTACCTTTTTTCCCTGTAGTTGATTTCTACTCTCATAGCATTGTGGTCAGAAAAATGTTTTATGATTCCGATTTTTTAAATATGCCAAGGCTTGATTTGTGGCCCAAGATGTGATCTTTCTTGGAGAATGTTCCATGTGCACTTGAGAAGAAAGTATATTCTGCTGCTTTTGGATGGAATGTCATATAGATATCAATTAAGTCTATCTGGTCTAATGTGTCATTTAAGGCTTAGGTTTCCTTATTAATTTTCTGTGTGGATAATCTGTCAATTGGTGTAAGTGGGGTGTTAAAGTCTCCCACTATTATTGTGTTACTGTTGATTTCCCCGTTTATGGATGTTAGCATTTGCCCTATATATTGAGGTGCTCCTATGTTGGGTGTGTATATATTTACAATTGCTATATCTTCCTCTTGGATTGATCCCTTGATCATTATGTAGTGTCCTTCCTTGTCTCTTTTAACAGTATTTTAAAGTCTATTTTGTCTGATATGAGTTTTGCTACTCCAGCTTTGATTTCCATTTTCATGGAAAATCTTTTTCCATCCTCTCACTTTCAGTCTTCATGTGTCCCTAGGTCTGAAGTGGGTCTCTTGTAGACAGCATAACATGGGTCTTGTTTGTATATCTATTCATCCAACCTATGTCTTTTGGTTAGAGCATTTAATCCATTTACATGTAAGGTATTTATTGATATGTATGTTCCTATTGCCATTTTCTTACTTGTTTCGGATTTGTTTTTGTAGGTCTTTTTTCTTTTCTTCCTCTTTTGTTCTCCTCTCTTGTGGTTTTATGACCATCTTTAGTGTTGTGTTTGGGATGCTTTTTCTTTTTTGTGTGTGTATCTCTTGTAGTTTTTTGGTTTACTGTTCCCATGAAGTCTGGATATAGCAATCTGTATAGGTACAATGTTGTTTTAAGATGCTGGTGTCTTTCCCACCTAGAGAAGTTCATTTAGCATTTGTTGTAAGGCTGGTTTGGTGGTTCTGATTTCTCTTAGCTTTTGCTTGTCTGTAAAGCTTTTGATTTTTCCATCAAATCTAAATGAGAGACTTTTTGTGTAGAGCATTCTTGGTTGTAGGTTTTTCCTTTTCATCACTTGAAGTATATTGTGCCACTCCTTTCTGGCCTGCAGAATTTCTGCTGAAAAACCTGTTGATAACCTCATGGGGATTCCCTTGTATGTTATTTGTTGCTTTTCCCTTGTTGTTTTTAATATTTTTTCTTTGTCTTTAATTTTTGTTAGTTTGATTAATATGTGTCTCAGCATGTTCTTCCTTGGGTTCATCCTCTATGGGACTCTCTATGCTTCCTGGACTTGAGTGAGTGTTTCTCATGTTAGGGAATTTTTCGGCCATAATATCTTCAAATATTTTCTCAGGCCCTTTCTCTTTCTTTTATCCAGCTGGAACCCCTATAATGTGAATGTTGGCATGTTTAATATTGTCCCAGAGGTGTCTGAGACTGTCCTCATTTCATTCTTTGTTTCTTTAAAAAAATTTTTTTTAGATTGAAGTATGTTTGATATACAATTTGTGCCAATCTCTGCTGTATAGCAAAGTGACTCAGTTATACACATGTATACATTCCTTTTTTATATTCTTTTCCATTATGGTTTATCACAGGATATTGAATATAGTTGCCTGTGCTATACATTAGGACCTTGTTGTTTATATGTTCTTTTTTCTTTATTCCGTTCTGTGGCAGTGATTTCCATCACTCTGTCTTCCAGCTCACTTATTCGTTGTTCTCCTACATTTATTCTTATATTGATTCCTTCTAGTGTATTTCAGTTATTGTATTGTTCATCTCTTTTTGTCCTTTAAATCGCACTGCTTCTTAAACATTTCTTGCATTATCTCGATCTGTGCCTCCATTCTTTTTCTGAGATCTTGGATCATCTTTACTATCATTACTATTAATTATTTTTCAGGTAGATTGCCTATCTCCTCTTCATTTAGTTGTTCTTGTGGGTTTCTATCTTTTTCTTTCATTTGCACCAATTTCTCTGTCATCTCATTTCATCTAACTTACTGTGTTTGTGGTCTCCTTTCCACAGGCTGCAGGATAATAGTTCCTCTTGCTTCTGGTGTCTGCCCCCTGGTGGGTGAGGTTGGTCCAGGGCCTTTTGCAGGCTTCTTGGTGGGATGGGCTGGTGCCTGCCCTCTGGTGGGTGGAGCTGGGGCCATGTCAAAGGGTGTGTTTTGAGGTGGCTGTGAGATCAGTACAACTTTAGGTAGCCTGTCTTCTGTTGGATGAGGCTGGTTTCCAATCTTGTTGGTTGTTTGGCCTGAGGCTTTCCAGCGTTGGAGCTTGCAGGTTGTTGGGAGGGGTTGTGTCTTGGTGCTGAAATGTTGGCCTCCGGGAGAGCTCACTCTGATCAATATTCCCTGGGGCTTCTGCTACCAGTGTCCTTGCCCTCATAGTGAGCTATAGTCAATGCTTTGCACCCCGGGATACCCTCCAAGACCCCTAAGTAGGTGTAGCCCAGGTTCCTATGGAGGTACTTTGTGCTGGGTCCCAGTGCACGTGAGACCTTTGTACACCCTCAAGATTGGAGTCTCTGTTTCCCCCATCCCTGTAGAGCTCTTGCACTCAAGCCCCACTGGCCTTCAAGGCTGAATGCTCTGGGGGTTCTTCCTCTCGATTCAAGACCCTCAGACTGTCTTGGGAGGGTTATTTTTATGTGGGAACATCCCTGTGTAGCCTGTGTGGGTTTAATATTTTTTGGTGCAAGCATTGTTTTTAGTATAGACGACTGCCACCTTTTCCCTCAGTGTATGCTGGCCATTATCCCCTTGATAGGAGATGTGATTGATGTTGTGGTGACCAGAGCCTGCACTGGATATTGAGTGGGGCCTCCCCTTTGCTCTGTGGTTGTCACTGCCCTGTTAGAGGTGGGGTTTGCTCCATAGTTGTTGGAGTAGAGGCCCCAAGATCTGTTTCTTAGCTGTGTTTCTAATCTGCAGTGTGAGCTAGGCAGGATTGGATCACTCCCACTGGGAGGAAAGCCAATGAGTATTCCTCCTCTGGAGTTATTCACCTGTGGGTGTGCTCTGTCGTGTCACTTTTCACCCATTGTGCAAGTTTTCAGATTACACTGTTGTTGGCACTGCTCTCGGCCTTACCTTAACTGTGTGTATGCCCGCTATTGGCCCTGGTGTCTTTCAGATGTTTTCACCAGGCCACCAGCATAGGTCCACTGAAGTCAGGTCCCCGGACTGCAGTAATCATGAGTCTGGACCCCCTGTGGTCAGCTCAGACTCTAGCTTGGCACAACCCTGGCATGTATGTTCCCACAAAGCCTACAGCTGCTAAAGCTAGAACCGTCTTTTCTGTGGGAGTCTTGTTGTCCATTCAGATGTTCTGTAGGCACTGAGTTTACAAAGCCAGTTGCAGGGGTGTCAATTCACAGTTTGCACAGCTGCGAGGAGAGAGTGCAGCTTTTCTTCCATAGTTGCATGGCCCCTGGGGCTTAGCTGTGTTTTCAGTCCCACCTATTTGTGTGGGCCACCCACAGGCGTCTGCTCCTGAGGCTGCCCAGAGCACATGAGTCCACCCGGTGAGGAGGGGGTGCAGAGGAGGAGGCAGCAGATGGGGTTGTGGGAGCCCATGTGGGAATGGGTCATGCAGGGGAGCTGGCAGCCATGGGAGTGAGAGAGCTAGCTGGTGGCCTTGGGTATGAGAGAGCTGGCCCTGGTGGGGACAGGGTATGCTGGAGAGCCGGTGGCCAACGGTGAAAGAGAGTCAACCCTGGCAGGAGCCCTTCCTAGTGCCTGGGGAGGCAGGGGCCGGCATGTGGGGAGAGAGGCTGCAATGGTAGCCCCACCCCTTTTGTGTCACTCAACAATGGCACTTCATTTATATGGTCTGGGTTTCCTCTACAAGCATTCCCAGTTGTGGATTTCCTCACTCCCATCACCTCAGGCTGTCTCCTTGCAGCCAACAGCACTCTTCTCCCCAGGTTTGCTCTCCAAATCCCAAGTTCCAGTACCCAGCCCCATTCTGCACTGGTGGATGCACGTCTCAGGCTGGGGCATGCAGGGCTGTGGCACAGACTATCTGTGTAGGTCTCACTGTGTCCTGCTTGTCACAGACTGGTTGCTGCACTTTCCTCCGATAGCCCCCAAAGCTTCCCTTCTGTCCCAACTGATCTCCCCACCAGTGAGGGGGCTTCCCTGGATGCAGGAACCTCTCCTCTCCTTCAGCTCCCTGCCCAGGGGCGCAGGTCCCTTTCCACTTCCTCTCCTCTTACTTTTCTCTTTTTTTGTCCTTCCCAGTTACATGGGGATCTTTCTTGTCATTTTACGTGTCTGAGGTCCTCTGCTAGTGTTCATGTGGTGCTCTGTGAGAACTGTTCCATTTTTAGATGTATTCTTGATGCATTTGTGAGGAGAGATGAACTCCATGTCCTCCTACTTCTCCACCATCTTGGCAGAGTCAGATTGGGGTCCCAGGTTCAGCTCCAGAAGCCCACTTTGATGCAACTAAGGCTTCAGCCTCTTGGATGGCCTCTGGGGCAAGGTACTGTTCCACTGTGCGAGCGGGGAGAGAAGTGAGTCTTCCATCTGGGGGCATTTACTTTTTTTTTTTTTTTTTTTTTAATATAGTGTCTGGACTGGGTCCTATCTGTAGACATTCAGATTTAATTGCTGTGGGGTGTGGCTCAGTCATTGGTATGGTTTCTTTTTTTTTTTTAATTAATTAATTAATTTATTTATTTTTGGCTGTGTTGGGTCTTCGTTTCTGTGCCAGGGCTTTCTCTAGTTGTGGCGAGCGGGGGCCATTCTTCATCGTGGTGCGTGGGCCTCTCACTATCGCGGCCTCTCTTGTTGCGGGGCACAGGCTCCAGATGCGCAGGCTCAGTAGTTGTGGCTCATGGGCCCAGTTGCTCTGCGGCATGTGGGATCTTCCCAGACCAGGGCTCGAACCTGTGTCCCCTGCATTGGTAGGTGGATTCTCAACCACTGCACCACCAGAGAAGCCCGACATTTACTTTTTATTTCTCTTTCAACACTTCTTGTTACCTCTGGAGAAAGTCTCAGTTGTTATTACTATGTCTTTTTCCCCACAGCTTTATTGAGGTATAATTGGTATACAAAAAACTGCACATAATTAATATAAGCAATTTGCTGTGTTTCAACATATGTATATACTCATTTTACCATCAAAACAATCAAGGTAATAAACATATCCATTAGCCCCATTTCCCTGTGTCCCTTTCTGTGTGTGTGTGTGTCTGTGTGTCTGTGTGTCTGTGTGTGTGTGTGTGTGTGTGTGTATGATTCAATCACCTTATTTGTTATTGTTCTGTGCAGGCTTTCTATTTCTTCTTGATTCATTCTTGGTAGGTTGTAACTTTCTAGGAGTTTATTCATTTATTCTAAGTTGTCCAATTTGTTGGAGTCCAATTGTTTATAATAGTCCCTTATAATATTTTTTATTTCTGTGACTTCAGTTGTAATGTCTGCTCTTTCATTCCTGATTTTATTTACTTGAGTCATTTTTCTGCTTAGTCTAGCTAAAGGTTTGTAGATTTTATTTATCTTTAAAAAAAAAATCAACTCTTAGTTTAGCCAGTTTCTTTCTATTGTTTTCCTAGTCTCTAGTCCATTTAATTCTGCTCTAATTTTTATTTAATTTTAATTATTATTTCCTTCCTTCCATTAACTTGTGCTTAGCTTGTTGTTCTTTTCCTAGTTCCTTGAGGTATAAACCTAGGTCGTTTGAGATTTTTCTTCTTTTTAAAAATGTTGTCTTATCATTATAAATTTCCCTCTTAGTACTGATCACACCCAAAAAAATAGTACAGAATTTTACAGTATCCCATAACTTTGGGTATATTGTGTTTTCATTTTTCTCAAGATATTTTCTAATTTTCTTTTTGATTTCTTTGACCCAATGATCTTTCAAGAGTGTGTTAATTTCCATTTATTTGTGAGTTTTGTGATTTGTTTTTGTTATTGATTTGTTTTTTTTTCCATTGTGTTCAGAAAAGATACTTAGAATGACGTCAGTCTTCTTACATTTAATGAGACTTGTTTTGTGACTCAGCAGGTGATCTATCCTAGAGAATGTTCCATGTATGCTTGAAAAGAATATGTATTCTGTTGCTGTTGAATGGAATGTTCTGTATATGTCAGTTAGGTTCCATTTGGTCTAGAGCATTACTCAAATTTGCTGTTTCCTTATTTATTTTCAGCCTGGGTGATCTATTCATTATTGAAAGTGGGTAGTGAAGCCTTCTAATACTATTGTATTGATGTCTATTTCTCCCTTCAGATATGTCAATTAAAAAAATATGCTTAGATTCTTTGATGTTTGGTCTATACATATTTATAATTATTATGTCATCCTGTTGTATTGACCCTTTAAAATTTTTGTTCTTTTTAATAAAAATTGTACTTAAGGTGTACAACATGATGATTTGATATACATATACACAGTGAAATAATTACTACAGTCAAGCATGATAACATATCATGATGTCACATAGTTACCATATTTTTTGGGGTGTGATCAGTGCACTTGAAATTTACCCTTTTAGCAAACTTCCAGCATTCAGTGCAGTATTTACTATAGTCATCATACAATATATGAGATCTCTAGACATATTCATCCTATGTAATGCAACTTTGTACCCTGTGACTAATATCTCCCCATTTCCTTTACCTCTCCAACTCTGTTAACCACTGTTCTAACACTCTGCTTCTATGTATTCAGCATTAAAAATTCTACATATAAGTGAGAAGATGTAGTTTTTTTTTTCTTTCTGTGTCTGGCTTATTTCACCTAGCATAACATCCTTCAGGTTCATCAATGTTGTTGCAAATGGCAAGCTAAAATATATATATATAATTATATAAAATGATATATATCACATAAATTGATGCTTTTATTATGTAATGACCTTTGTCTGTTTGGATATTTTTGACTTAAAGTTTGTTTTTTCTAGGTATAGCTGCCCTTGCCTGCTCTCTTTTGGTTACCATTTGCATGGAGTATCTTTCTATCCATTCCTTCATTTTCATCCTATGTATGTTCTTAATTCGAAGTTGAGCCTCTCATAGCATACAATTGGGTCTTTTTTTTTTTTTTTTCTTTTTTAATCTATTCACCTACTTTATGTCTTTTGATTGATTAATTTTATCCACTTATATTTTGGTTTTCTTTTGATTCACCATAAAATATACCTAAGAGAAGGGGAGATATATTCAACCATCAAGAGAGTTACAGATAGAGCCTGAAGCAGATACAGTAAACTTGGAATTTCTTTGAAGTTTGTTGTTTTATCTTAAAAATTCATAGAAATTTTGCATTTTACTTTATAATAAATTTGTGCTTGTATTAATGCTTTATGTCTTAACTTTGAGGAAAATTAATGGTGTAGAAAAAATCATAAGTGTATTGTGTGGTTCTCACTCCTGCTACATACACTAATTTGAAAATACAATGTACTTTATATAAGAACTATTCAATCCATTTTAGTCTTGTCACCATCAGTAGCATAGAATAATCCTTTAAAACTATTATCTCAGAGACCTTCAAGATGGCGGAGGAGTAAGACATGGAGATCACCTTCCCCCCCAGAAATACATCAGAAATACATCTACATGTGGAACAACTCCTACACAGCACCTACTGAATGCTGGCAGAAGACCTAAGACTTCCCAAAAGGCAAGAAACTCCCCACGTACCTGGGTAGGGCAAAAGAAAAGGAAAAAACAGAGACAAAAGAATAGGGAGAGGACCAGCACCTCTGCGAGGGAGCTGTGAAGGAGGAAAAGTTTCCACACATTAAGAAGCCCCTTAACTGGTGGAGATGGGGGTGGCAGGGGGGAAGCTTTGGAGCCACGGAGGAGAGCACAGCAACAGGGGTGCAGAGGGCAAAGCAGAGAGATTCCCACACAGAGGATCAGTGCCGACCAGCACTCAACAGCCTGAGAGGCTCGTCTGCTCACCTGTCAGTGTGGGTGAGGGCTGAGAGCTGAGGTTCGGGCTTCGGAGGTCAGACCTCAGGGAGATGACAGGGGTTGGCTGTGTGAACAGTGCCTGAAGGGGGCTACTGCACCACAGCTAGCCGGGAGGGAGTCTGAGAAAAAGTCTGGAACTGCCTAAGAGGCAAGAGACCATTGTTTTGGGGTGTGTGAGGAGGGGATTTGGAGCACTGCCTAAATGAGCTCCAGAGACGGGCGCGAGCCGTGGCTATCAGCGTGGACACCAGAGACTGGCATGAAATGCTAAGGCTGCTGCTGCAGCCACCAAGAAGCCTGTGCTCAAGCACAGGTCACTATCCACACCTCCCCTCCTAGTAGCCTCTGCAGCCCACCACTGCCAGGGCCCCATGATCCAGGGACAACTTCCCTGGGAGAACACACAGCATGCCTTAGGCTGTTGCAACGTTATGTTGACCCCTGCAGCCTCAGACTTGCCCCGCATTCTGTACCCCTCCCTCCCCCTGGCATGAGTGAGCCAGAGTTCCCTAATCAGCTGCTACTTTAACCCTGTCCTGTCTGAGCAAAGAACAGGTGCACTCAGGGGACCTACATGCAGAGGCAGGGTCAAATCCAAAGCTGAACCCCAGGAGATGTGTGAACAAAGCAGCAAAAAGGAAATTTCTCCCAGCAGCCTCAGGAGAAGGGAATAAAAACTCCACAATCAACTTGATGTACCCTGCATCTCAGGAATAACAGAATAGACAACAAATCATCCCAAAATTGAAGCAGTGGACTTTGGGAGGAACTGTAGACTTGGGGTTTACTTTCTGCATCTAATTTGTTTCTGGTTTTATGTTTATCTTAGTTTAGTACTCAGAATTTATTATCATTGGTAGATTTGCTTATTGCTTTGGTTGCACTCTTCCTTTTTCTTTATATATATAGACATACATATTTTTTCCTTATCATCTTTTTTGAGTGTCTATGTGTATGCCTCTTTGTGTGATTTTGTCTGTATAGCTTTGCTTTTACCATTTGAACTAGGGTTTTGTCTAACAATTTTTTTTTTCTTTTATTACTTTATAAATTGTTTTTAATAATTAAAATTTTTTTTGTTTTAACAATATTTTATGTTTTATTCTATTCTATTCTATTCTATTCTATTCTATTCTATTCTATTCTATTTCTTTCTTTCTTTCTTTCTCCCTTTTCATCTGAGCCATGTGACTGACAGGGTCTTGGTGCTCCAGCTGGTTGTCAGGCCTTTGCCTCTAAGGTGGGAAAGCCGAGTTCAGGACATTGGTCCACCAGAGACCTACCGGCTCCACATAATATCAAATGGTGAAAGCTCTCCCAGAGATCTCCATCTCAATGCTAAGACCCAGCTCCACTCAACGAACAGCAAGCTACAGTGCTAAACACCCTATGCCAAACAACTATCAAGACAGGAACACAACCCCACCCATTAGCAGAGAGGCTGCCTAAAATCACAATAAGGTCACAGACACACCAAAACACACCACCAGACGTGGACATTCCCACCAGAAAGACAAGATCCAGCCTCCTCCACTAGAACACAGGCACTAGGCCCCTCCACCAGGAAGCCTACACAACCCCCTGAACCAACCTTAGCCACTGGGGGCAGACACCAAAAACAACAGGAACTACAAACTTGCAGCCAGCGAAAAGGAGACCCCAAACATAGTAAGTTAAGCATAATGAGAAGACAAAGAAACACACAGCAGATGTAGGAGCAAGGTAAAATCCCACCAGGCAGTGGGAGGAAAGAGGCAGTCTACCTGAAAAAGAATTCAGAGTAATGATAGAAAAGATGATCCAAAATCTTGGAAATACAAGGGAGAAAATACAAGAAACGTTTAACAGGACCTAGAAGAACTAAAAAGGAAACAATGATGAAAAACACAATAAATGAAATTTAAAATTCTCTAGAAGGAAACAATAGCAGAATAACTGAGGCAGAAGAATGGATAAGTGACCTGGAAGATAAAATAGTGGAAATAACTTTTACAGAGCAGATAACGAAAAAGAATGAAAAGAATTGAGGACAGTCTTAGAGACCTCTGGGACAACATTAAACACACCAACATTCAAATTATAGGGGTCCCAGAAGCAGAAGAGAAAAAGAAAGGGACTGAGAAAATATTTGAAGAGATTATAGTTGAAAACTTCCTTAATATGGGAAACAAAAGAGTCAATCAAGTACAGGAAGCACAGAGAGCCACATACAGGATAAATCCAAGGAGAAACAAACCAAGACACATGTTAACCAAACTATCAAAAACTAAATACAAAGAAAAAATATTAAAAAAAAAAAATTAAAAGTGGCAAGGAGAAAGCAACAAATAACATATAAGGGAATCCCCATAAGGTTAACAGCTGATCTTTCAGCAGGAACTCTGCAAGCCAGAAGGGAGTGACAGGACATATTTAAAGTGATGAAAGGGAAAAACCTATAAAAAAGATTACTCTACCCAGCAAGGATCTCATTCAGATTTGACGGAGAAATATAAATTTTACAGACAAGCAAAAGCTAAGAGAATTCAGCACCACCAAACCAGCTTTACGGCAAATGCTAAAGGAACTTCTCTAGGCAGGAAGCACAAGAGAGGGAAAAGACCTACAATAACAAACCTAAACAATTAAGAAAAGTGTAATAGGAACACACATATCAATAAGAACCTTAATGTAAATGGATTAAATGCCCCAAGTAAAAGATATAGACTGGCTGAATGGATAAAAAAAAAAAAAGATCCATATATATGCTGTCTACAAGAGTCCCATTTCAGGCCTAGGGACTCAGACAGACTAAAAGTGAGGGAATGGAAAACGATATTCCATGCAAATGGAAATCAAAAGAAAGCTGAAGTAGCAATTCTCATATCAGACAAAATAGACTTTAAAACAAAGTCTATTACAAGAGACAAAGAAGGACACTAGATAATGATCAAGGGATCAATCCAAGAAGAAGATATCACAATTGTAAATATTTAGGCACCCAAACATAGGAGCACCTCAATAAATAAGGCAAATGCTAACAGCCATAAAAGGGGAAATCAACAGTAACACAATCAGAGTAGGGGATTTTAACACCCCACTTTCACAAATGGTCAGATCATCCAAAATGAAAATAAATAAGGAAACACAAGCTTTAAATGATACATTAAACAACATGGACTTAATTGATATTTATAGGACACTCCATCCAAAAACAACAGAGTGCACTTTCTTCTCAAGGGCTCATGGAACATTTTCCTGGATAGATCATATCTTGGGTCACAAATCAAGACTTGGTAAATTTAAGAAAATTGAATATGTATCAAGTATTTTTTCGGGCCACAATGCTATGACACTAGATATCAATTACAGAAAAAAATCTGTGACAAATACAAACACATGGAGGCTAAACAATACACTACTAAATAACCAAGAGATCGCTGAAGAAATCAAAGAGGAAATCACAAAATACCTAGAAAGAAATGACAATGAAAACACGACAACCCAAAACCTATGGGATGCAGCAAAAGCAGTTCGAAGAAGGAAGTTTATAGCAATACAATCCTACCTCAAGAAACAAGAAACATCTCAAATAAACAACCTAACCTTACACCTAAAGCAATTAGTGAAAGAAGAAGAACAACAACAAAAAAAACCAAAGTTAGAAGAAGGAAAGAAATAATAAAGATCAGATCAGAAATAAATGAAAAAGAAGTGAAGGAAACAATAGCAAAGATCAATAAAGCTAAAAGCTGGTTCTTTGAGAAGATAAACAAAATTGATAAATCATTAGCCAAACTCATCAAGAAAAAAGGGAGAAGTCTCAAATCATAGAATTAGAAATGACAATGGAGAAGTAACAACTGACACTGCAGAAATACAAAGGTTCATGAGAGATTACTACAAGCAACTCTATGCCCAAAAAATGGACAACGTGGAAGAAATGGACAAATTCTTAGAAAAGCACAACCTTCCAAGACTGAAGCAGGAAGAAATAGAAAATATAAACAGACCAATCACAAGCACTGAAATTGAGACTGTGATTAAAAATCTTCCAGCAAACAAAAGCCCATGACCAGATGGCTTCACATGCGAATTCTATCAAACATTCAGAGAAGAGCTAACACCTATCCTTCTCAAACTCTTCCAAATATAGCAGAGGGAGGAACACTCCCAGACTCATTCCACAAGGCCACCATCACCCTTATATCAAAACCAGACAAAGATGTCACAAAGAAAGAAAACTTCAGGCAAATATCACTGATTAGCATAGATGCAAAAATCCTCAAGAAAATACTAGCAAACAGAATCCAACAGCACATTAAAAGGTTCAGACACCATGATCAAGTGGGGCTTATCCCAGGAATGCAAGGATTCTTCCATATACACAAATCAATCAATGTGATAAACCATATGAACAAATTGAAGGAGAAAAAGCATATGAGCATCTCAATAGATGCAGAAAGAGCTTTTGACAAAACTCTACTCCCCTATATGATAAAAACCTTCCAGAAAGTAGGCATAGAGGGAACTTACCTCAACATAATAAAGGCCATATATGACAAACCCACAGCCAACATCATTCTCAATGGTGAGAAACTGAAACCATTTCCTGTAAGATCAGGAACAAGACAAGGTTGCCCACTCTCACCACTATTATTCAACATAGTTTTGGGAGTTTTCGCCACAGCAATCAGAGGAGAAAAAGAAATAAAAAGAAATCCAAATTGGAAAAGAAGAAGTAAAGCTGTCACTGTTTGCAGATTACATGATACTATACATAGAGAATCCTAAAGATGCTACCAGAAGACTGCTAGAGCTAATCAATGAATTTGGTAAAGTAGCAGGATAAAAAACTAATGCACAGTAATCTCTCGCATTCCTATTCACTAATGAGGAAAAATCTGAAAAAGAAATTAAGGAAACACTCCCATTTACCATTGCAACAAAAAGAATAAAATATCTAGGAATAAACCTACCTAAGGAGACAAAAGACCTGTATGCTGAAAACTATCAGACACTGATGCAAGAAATTAAAGATGATACAAACAGATGGAGAGATATATCATGTCCTTGGATTGGAAGACTCAACATTGTGAAAATGATTATACTACACAAAGCAATCTATAGATTCAATGTAATCCCTGTCAAACTACCACTGGCATTTTTCACAGAACTAGAACAAGAAATTTCACAATTTGTATGGAAACACAAAAGAACCTGAATAGCCAAAGCAATCTTGAGAAAGAAAAATGGAGCTGGAGGAGTCAGGCTCCTGGACTTCAGACTATGCTACAAAGCTACAGTAATCAAGACAGTATGGTACTGGCACAAAAACAGAAATACAGATCAACGGAACAGGATAGAAAGTCCAGAGATAATCCCACGCACATATAGTCAACTTATTTTTGATACAGGAGGCAAGAATATACAGTGGATAAAAGACAGCCTCTTCAATAAGTGGTGCTGGGAAAACTGGACAGCTACATGTAAAAGAATGAAATTAGAGCACTCCCTGACACGCTACACAAAAATAAACTCAAACTGGATTAAAGATCTAAATGTAAGGCCAGACACTATAAAACTCCTAGAGGAAAACGTAGGCAGAACACTCTATGACATGAATCACAGCAAGACCCTTTTTGACCCACCTCCTAGAGAAATAGAAATAAAAACAAAAATAAACAAATGGGACCTAATGAAACTTAAAAGCTTTTGCACAGCAAAGGAAACCATAAACAAGATGAAAAGACAACCCTCAGAATGGGAGAAAATATTTGCGAATGAAGAAACTGACCAAGGGTTAATCTCCAAAATATACAAGCAGCTCATGCAGCTCAATAGTAAAAAAACAACCCAATCCAAAAATGAGCAGAAGTCCTAAACAGACGTTTCTCCAAAGAAGATATGCAGATTGTGAACAAACACATGAAAGGATGCTCAACATCACTAATTATTAGAGAAACGCAAATCAAAACTACAATGAGGTATCACCTTACAGCATTCAGAATGGTCATCATTTAAAAATCTACAAAAAATAAATTCTGGAGAGGGTGTGGAGAAAAGGGAACCTTCTTGCACTGTGGTGGGAATGTAAATTGATACAGTCACTACGGAGAACAGTATGGAGGTTTCTTAAAAAACTAAAAATAGAACTACCATACTACCCAGCAAACCCACTACTGGGCATATACCCTGAGAAAACCATAATTCAAAAAGATTCATGTACCACAATGTTCATTGTAGCACTATTTACAATAGCCAGGACATGGAAGCAACCTTAATGCCCACTGACAGGTGAATGGATAAAGAAGATGTGGCTCATATATACAATGGAATATTACTCAGCTATAAAAAGAAACAAAATTGGGTTATTTGTAGTGAGGTGGATGGACCTAGAGTCTGTCATACAGAGTGAAGTAAGTCAGAAAGAGAAAAACAAATACCATATGCTAACACATATATATGGAATCTAAGGAAAAAAAAAAAAAGGTCATGAAGAACCTAGTGGCAAGATGGGAATAAAGACATAGCCCTACTAGAGAATGGACTTGAGGATATGGGGAGGGGGAAGGATAAGATGTGACAAAGTGAGAGAGTGGCATGGGCATATATACACTACAAAACGTAAAATAGATAGCTAGTGGGAAGCAACCGCATAGCACAGGGAGATCAGCTCTGTGCTTTGTGACCACCTAGAGGGGTGGGATAGGGAGGATGGGAGGGAGGGAGACACAAGAGGGAAGAGATATGGGAACATATGTATATGTATAACTGATTCACTTTGTTATAAAGCAGAAACTAACACACCATTGTAAAGCAATTATACTCCAATAAAGATGTTAAAAAAATAAAGAATTATTAGATCACAGATTTTCAAGTAGTCTGGAAGTGTTAACTGGCAACTACCCCTATATTTGAGAATTTTTAAAGTGCTGGACAAAACATAAAAAACTGCAGTATAACAGTGTGGAGCCTGTAGTTTTAGGTGGTATATAGAAATGCACCTAGGGATTTTATATCTAAAAGTTTAACTTTTATAGTAGAGATATACCAGTACAAAATCTACAAAATTAATTGGTAAACACTGATAAGAACATTTATAATAACTATCATGAGTTAACACAAAATAAGTTCTATCATTTTTTCTTCTCTTTTTATGAAAAACAGTGGTGGGTATGATACTGTGTAAGAGAGAGTAAGAGTCGACTATAATTTATTTTGCATTAATATAATTTTTGATTCTGCTTTATTTGAGAGCCATCAAAAACTAGGAAAAGAAAGTATAGATAACACTACTTATATAGGCTAACACAATGAGCTAGGATTTGATTTTCAAATTACAGATAATGACCCATTAGTGAATTCTGAAATCAATTTTGTGGGTCAAGACCTGCATTTAAAAAAAAGTAATAGAGAAGAATAGGATACCATAGTAATAAAGAGAAAATATGAGATAAGGATAAGTATTATTTCATAATCTTTTATTTTAGTTGTGTGTGTCCAGAGATGAGATATAAAATTCATAACTTAGTACAGATTGTGGATGAAAATGCTTGAAAAACCTGAGCTAAAGGGTCACACTCAGAAAATGGTCATCAATGTATCTGTCAACCTGAGGTGGAGTTCCACAGGAGAGTCCACTGGGGTCAGCCCTGAGTGCAGGGGTATTTTAGCATCTTGTCTATGTCTCAGATAATGAAAAGTAGAACACATTTTGCTAACAATGTCTAGTAGGGAGATGGTAAAGTACCAGAACCTTCGAATAGAGAACTGAGGTTTCATACTGCCTTTGAACATTGATAAACTGATCTAAGTGCAGTTCTTTTTCAAGTTTTGGCTACATATTGGGAAATATATGAGAGCTATACTTTTCTGCTTATCTAAAAATGAGGCAGGGTTTCATAGGATTTGCAACTGAGTGAAGACAAACTTTTTAGTGATTTTAAAAGTGGTGTCTAATTTACTTATGCATTAGTAAAAAATGATAAGCAAGTTTACATTAAACATTTTTTTCTAGAACATGCATTTAGAATCATCAGCAATTATATTCTGATCTCAATACCATGTATTATATACAGGTAGAACTCTGGGAATTTATAAAATTAGCTAATATATTAATTTCAGAGAGGTTAAAATAATGTGCCCTATATATCACTGAAAGGCTTCAGTTGTCTTCATAGAATTCAGTTTCTTATTACTTCCCAGCTACTATAGAATATACATTAGATATGAATGATTTACACATTTGAGATTATGATTGATATTGCTCTCATGGATGCCTTTTCAATGAAAAAAAAGTTTTCCTCAGTCGAACAAATATAGGTCCTAACATAAGCCAGTGTATGTTTCTTCATTTGAGACTTTGATGTAAAGTTCTTATTGAAATATCATGATAGCTCAATGGAGATTCTTTTTACTGTATATGTTTTCCCTCACTTTCTTGGAGGTAAATTAGAAGAAAACAACTTTCATTTGTGGAGTCAGGACAACAATAATGTTATGATTTCACTCTGGTCCAGTACACTAGAATAAATAACTTATCTACTCCCACTTACCTTGCTACATGATTAATTACAGGAGCAAAGTTGGTTGGCCCATACAGTTGTACAGATTTCAGACTCCTATAATAAGCTTCCATGACACCCTCAATGCCATCACAGTAGGGGTTTTGAGGGTTCCCATTCTGTAGAAAGTTACAGGCAAAAAAAGAGTAAAGAATGTATAGTGTCTGTAAAGCTCAATTAAAAAAGAAAATGATACAGGTTCATACTCATAAAGATTTTTTGGATGAAAACTCAGTTATAGATTTATAATAGCAAAAAAATAATAAATTAAGTGATCAACATAGATTACATTTACATAGATTGTGATATGAGATAATGTGCAATCATTAAAAATGGATACTTTTCAATTAAAGGGCAGGAGAAAATTCTAAATAATCTTGAGAAGCTGAATATCATGACATTTTACAATTAATAGTGTCTTATTTATACACAGGTCTGTGTACATACAGAGATAAACATATAAAAATCTAAAAAGAAGGAAACAAAATGTTAATATTTGCTACCTCTGAGTAGTTATAAATTGTTGATTTTTATTTCATTGTTTAGACTATTCTATATTTTCCAAGTTTTCTGCAGTGACATGTATTCAAATCAGAAAAAAAAAATTCTATCAATTTAAACAGTTTTACTTTATAGAAGCAAAAATGTAAAATATCTGCCATATGCATATTTTCAGGCCACAATTAATAACCCCAACTAAAGAAGCGATCAGAGGGACTCTAATTTGGTGTGAGTAGCATCAAGACAAGGGAAAGGGAAAAGAATCAAAGAAACATATCCATATTGTTCAAGGGAATTGGAGCTTACCACCGGAGTTCTTATTCTGCAGATAGTAACCCAGAAGGACAACTTTAAACCTGGAGACCTAGTCTAGCTTTCTCATACTTTGAATGCTCTGTTATTAGGTTTAATTCTCCTAGTCCAGCTTCCACAAATAACACAAATAAGGCAGTGTTATCTATTGCTATGTAGCAAATTATCCCAAAAGTCAGTGTCTTAAAACAGTAGGCATTTATAATCCCATACATTCTTTTTAGGTGTCAGGAATCCAGAGGCAGCTTAGCCAGGTGATTCTTGCTCTGGATCTCTCAAGAGCTTGCAATCAAGAAGCCAACCTGGGTTGCAGTCATCTGAAAGCCTGACCAGAGTTGGAGGATCTGCTTCTAAGAAGGCTCACTTACATGGTTTGCTGGCAGTAGGTCAACACGAGCTCTGCATAGGGCTGCTTTAGTGTTCCAACAACATGGCAGCTAACTTCCCCAAAATGAGTGATCCGAGAGAGAGAGAGAGAGCAAGGAGGAAGCTCCAATAAGCTCCTAGTCTTATAAGTTGCATAGCATTACTTCTACTTTCATCTATTTGTTAGAAATGAGTCACTAAATGTAGCCCATACTCAAGGGAAGAGGAATTAGGCTCCACCTCTGGAAGGGGGTAATATAAAAAAATTTGTAGCTCTATTTTAAAACACTAGGGACAGTAACCATGCTTAAACAGAGTCAGCAGTAATTTTAGCATGTATGTTTTTACCTGAACAATCAAAAGTGATTAGTAATTTATAACTTAAATTTGTTGAATTCTATATGCTAAGCTTTATATTAAAATATTTACATACATTATATATTTTTTATAGTATAACAACCTAAAAAAGTAGATAAAATGCTATTATTATTCTCACTTTACAGATGAGGCATTGAGAGCTTAGATATTGTGCCCAAAGTCACACAACACCAGTAACAGAGCCAACATTTCCAGAGCCCCATCTCTTAACCACCACTACACCACCATATTACAAAATCCTAAGCATTTTGAAAGACTGAGGATCTTAGGGAACTAAGTCAGATGTTACCAATCATTACAATTTTGTCATTTGTGAAAGAAGGACTTATAACCATTGTCCTTTTAATTTTGTCTGTTTATTCAAACTTTTTATTTTTACCTCATGTAAATTTTTTTAAAACATAAAAATAATAAAAGAACTCTTTATATTATAAAATTGCCTACAGGAATTGATTGAAATTAAAACGTGAAAGTTTAATATTTAGCACAAAGCAGTGACTGGTTTGTTTTGATGTTAATCTGTGCTGACCTTTAATTAACCTTCCTTTAAATAAAATTTTATGGTGTTCTATCTCTTGATAAGGTATAAAGCTAATTAAAATTGAAACTCATTACTGATTTTGTGCATATAAAAATGTGTTATATATCTGCCTTAAGGGAACAATTACGAACCAGGATAGTTCTGAGTTACTTTTTGATCAGCATTTTAACATTTTGACTGGAGGGATTTATATTTCTATAAAATTATGAATTTCCTTTATTCCTTTGGAAATAATAAAGTCACCATTTTCCCCACCATTTCATTTATCTTGATTAGAAAGATTTTATAAATCTTTAAAAAAATATTTCTTAAAATAATTATGTGGAGAATTAGTTTTTGCTTGTTATGACAAATAAAAATAAGCTTATGTGTGGCTCTAACACAGAAGTAAAACAGAATGTTTTTGAAAATAAGTACATTCAATTTTGTTGTTTATTAATGAAGAGGGCAGTGGATGCCCTATTTTTTATTTCCTTTTTAATTAACAAACTTTTCCACTTCTGAAATAATGAATGTTAATTTGTAGAACACATAGAAAGTATAAAGAACAAACTTCAAAATGAGCGATAATCCCACACACAGACTTAAGTGAGGCGTGTCCAGCTCTCACCAGTTTTTTCCCTTCATTTGGCTCCCTGAGGGATTGTACTGGAGATTTAGGTTCAGTTCTGGAAGTGAGGCTCATAGTCTCTGTTGCTACCTATAGCCTGTAACAATTTTCAGTGGGGCTAACATGCTGCAAAATGCTGAAGAGAGCTGTTAGGAGCTGTTGTTTTACTCTTTGAAATGTATCTGTAGCTGCCCAGAGACTGACTGCTTACTACAGGGGAAAGTTGAGAGAATTCTCCCTTTTATTCAGTAAACAAATATCTATTGAGTTTCTATTTTCTGCATGCAGTGTTAAAGACCTTTGGTGATTATACTGTTGAGTTTAGTCGGAAGAAAATGTGTACACATAAATATTAAATTGCTAGATTTCTATAAATGCCAAAATAAGTGAAAAGTATGCCAGTGATTTTAGATATTTGGTAGGAGAAAGCACTTGGACAGATATAGCATTTCTCTCTATTGATCAACACAGAAGACCTTCTTTTAAGGGCCACTGGCTACATGCCCATTAGAAATACTTCCTCTAAAGCCTTACTCTATAAGGAGTCACCAAGAATCATCATGAGACATGACATTCTTTCCACAACCAAAAGTGCTAATGTGGTGATATTAGTATATTTTTCCTTTCTTTTTCCATTCCCTTTTCTTTTTCCACTATATCTATTCTTACACATATTTCAAACGAAAAGCTGGGGTTTACCGTAAATCCTTTTGATTGAGTAAAGCTCAATTTCAACATCTGTGCTAGCCTCAAACTCACAATTAGGGATTTAAAAATTGTTTTAAAGGCCTCCCTTGCTATCTGAAAGATTATTTGAATTTGGTGTGATAAACAGATTAATGACTGTGAATACATATCACAAATACTTACCATGGAAATATGAGGGTTTGGTAATATTAGGTAGTACACTAATTGCCAGATTGACATGGACTGAAGTTTTTCTATTTGCCATTTTCAGCACCTACAGATATACACTGCAGTTATTTAGGCTGAAGTTAACACAAAAATCAAATGAAGCACTATCTCTCTGAAGACCTACTTAACCTTTGCCTTTCTTACTTATTCAAGAAAACAAAAGTGCTTTGAAAAAAATTAAAGTCATAGAATTATTGGGTAACATTAAAGGTGAGGCATTATCATCATCATCGACATCATCATTGTTGTTTCATCAATTTTAGAAACTATTTTTCATGAATTTAAAGGGGTATGATCTCTATCCTATAAATACTTGAGTTGGGTTCAAAGAATCATTTAAGATGCAAATAATAAAAAAAGTCCCTCCTTTGCATAGGTTTGGTTACAAGGAATGAATGTGGAGGTAGGAAAAGCAGAAAATTGGAGGGAGAGAAAAAGGAAAAAGAAAAAATCATACACAAAGGTGAGAAGAAACTTATGGAAGGAAAATTAATCAATATCATTTAGTTTAACATAATTATTCCTTTTCTTAAGCCTTAAAATAGTTCATGACCTTTTTCCTGAGGCACTTAAGACTCAGGATCACATGAGTGATTTTCATGGTCTTATAAGTTTCTGGGAGAATTTAATTCTCTAAGACACAACAAAATCCCAACAGATATTCATTTTTATATGATATTGGTGGTTGTGGCATGTGGGCTATTTCACAGAGGAAAAATTAAAACCTCCAGCAACCTTCCCCGAAATTGTGTGGGCTATGGAATAGAAAAAGCAAGAATAAGTATAGGAGAAAAAGTTAAAATATAGCTCTTAAAATATATTTAAGGAAGATGAAGTCTAATCATATGAAAGCTTCTGGGGGGGTATGTGTGTGTATGTATATATACATATATATATATGTATACATATAAATACATAATGGTGTTCATAAAGGACATATCTGAGACATGGGATTATTACAGATGCTTTTATAAAAAGTGGTATAGTAGTGGTTAAGAATGTGGATTCTAAAATAAGATGGACCTGGGTTCAAGTCCTGTCCTCTGTAAACCTGATTAACTTCTGTGACTCTGAGATAAATTATACAACTCCTGGGGGTGCTCTTTTCACTGTATTTAATATGAGTGGCTCTTGATAGACTAGTGTGATGTGACAGTTGTTATATACCTATCCGATAAGAATTTTATGAAGATTATATAAGAAATGAGTATAAAGTACCTGGCTTGATACTCAGTAATTACTTAATAAATGATTGCATTATTGTTTATTTCTATTTTTCTTGCAGAACTTAAATATATATATATATATATATATATATATATATATATATATATTACTTTTGTAACAAGAATAAAAACAACAAAAAAAGACCTACAAAAATATTGGGCATGGAAGAGTTTACTTTTACAATATATAGCGTAAGGTAGGAAGGCATTTCTATTAGGAAAATCTAATTTTTTTCCAAAATGATATCTAACCATTCCTCCAATGAGTTTCCCATTATTTCATTAGAAAGTGCAAGTAAGAATAAGACTGATTAGGCATATAAGCACCATCTGTGTGAAATTTATTTTAAAGGTAGAATGCAGTACATTGCTTATTTGTAATCATATAGCAGGAGTAGATTTATGTAAATTAAACATTAAATAGAAAAATATTTATTCCAGTCATATTTACTCCATTATATTGAAACCATAATTAATTATAGCTATAATTATTGCTTCACACTTGAAAAAAAAAATTCCAGCCATAACTAATCCTTTATATTTGAAAAGAAATGACATTTTAGAAGATGGAAGATTAAGGATAGCTACACATTCTTTGATACCCCTCCCATTGAGATGTGTTTCCCCTATCTTGAAACTGGGCTGAACTTAGTGACTTGCTTGACCAAGAGAATGTAGGAGAAATAACTTTCTGGGACTTCCAAGGCCCTGCAGTTTCTGCCCCAGCCTTTTAGAATACTCACTCTGGGAAAGCTGGTTGCTGTGTAAGAAATATGACTACCTTGAGACCACTACACTATGATGAAGTCTGTGATAACCATATGGACAAGTTGTATGTAGAATGAAGGAAAGATGCCTAGACAACCCAGCTATTTCAGCCATCCTAGCTTAGGCATCAGACATAAGCTAATGAGCCATCTTAGGGGACATACTAACTCCAGGAGATATGACATGGAGAACTGAGGAATCTAACCAACAGCCAGAATAAAACACAGATATATGTCTCTAGCAGAACAATTCCAGCCATCTCTAGCCAATCAAGGTATCCCAGGTGAGGCCCCAGACATCCTTTAGAATGTACCATCCCCCATTGTATTCTGCTCAAATTCCTGACCCACAAATCACGAATATAACAGAACGTGTTATGCAGCAATAGTTAACCAGAATAGAGCTCCTATTTATAGATCAGATGCATTTTAGGTAGATTTACTGCTAATCTACTTAACTGTCTTTTTTCCCATTAATAGCACACTCCTAAATCAATCATTCACCAAAATTAAGCTGAGTGTATAGTCATAAGAAGTTGCTACATGAGTAATTAAAGCATAAGCAGCAAGCCAATGAAAAGATCCAACACATTTTTTTTTTCAAAATATCAATTCTTTCAATGTATTCTTACCAAAGCAAACTCATGAGATATCCTTCCATCTGGAGGCAGTTTTGCACCAAAACCTAAAGCTGGGAACATTTTATCACTGTCATAATCTTGAACGATTTCTCCCACTGCTTTCAGTGCCATACCATAGGCATTCAGTTGATAAGGATTCATGTAGTGGAGAGAAGTCGGCTGGGTAGGGTTGCCTGATGACAGAAAAAAATATTTCAAACATGAGTGATCAGGTTAAAGATATAATTTTTTGGACATTTTTCTTGATATCTATTTCAGATTCAAATATTAAAAATCATGTTTTCTGCCTACATTCATAGTATGTTAAATATCTTCTTTTGGATAAATATTGACAGAGATATTTATTAAATTAGATCAGATATGTAGAAAGTTCCCCAAAGGTATGCTAAAGCATATGCAGATTTTTTCAAAAATTATTTCTCATTGTCAATGTCATAGGCTATTCTTTTTTTTTTTTTAAATAAATTTATTTATTCATTTATTTATTTATTTATTTATTTATGGCTGTGTTGGGTCTTCGTTTCTGTGCAAGGGCTTTCTCTAGTCGTGGCAAGCGGGGGCCACTCTTCATCGCGGTCCGTGGGCCTCTCATTATGGTGGCCTCTCTTGTTGCAGAGCACAGTCTCCAGACGCGCAGGCTCAATAGTTGTGGCTCACGGGCCTAGCCGCTCCGCGGCATGTGGGATCCTCCTGGACCGGGACACGAACTCGTGTCCCCTGCATTGGCAGGCGGATTCCCAACCGCTGCACCACCAGGGAAGCCCCTCATAGGCTATTTTTGACAGAAGAAGCATAAAAGTATTTTTGTTAATCATATTTTATTGTAATCTTTATTTTTAAAAATTGTGTGCCTTTAGTTTGAATCCTTATGCTATAATCAGAGGACCCAACTGATGTAATAGGCTTCAATAATTATGAGGCCTTCCTAAAGTTGTATCACAAACATAAACTGAATATTTGAGACATATCTCAATTTAATCACTTGAAAAGAGAAGAGTATAGAGATTTTCAAATTCATGCAAATTAAATATCTAGAGCTGAAAAATTATTCAGAGTTTCTAACTAGACATTTAGCTAGGAGTCAAAAGGCTCGAAGTCAGGTCTTGCCATTTGCAGGACAACTATATAATTTCTATTATAAATCCTACCACAGTATTTACTGGGAAGACAAAATAAAATTACATGTGTGGAAGTGATTAAAAATTATAAAGTACCATAGAAATGTAAAGTTTAACTACTACTGTTATTATTGTCTGGGTCATCCACAAATGTAGGATGTTTCATTTGAATAAGATGAATATGAGAGAGAAAGTAATATATGCCTACCACTCAAACACATTTACATTCACATTCAGTTGCCCTAATTATCAGCACAAAGGCAGCCTGAAAGTCCCTTTAGTTTCTTTTTTTTTTTTTAACATCTTTATTGAAGTATAATTGCCTTACAATGGTGTGTTAGTTTCTGCTTTAAAACACAGTGAATCAGTTATACATATACATATGTTCCCATATCTCTTCCCTCTTGCATCTCCCTCCCTCCCACCCTCCCTATCCCACACCTCTAGGTGGTCACAAAGCAACGAGCTGATCTCCCTGTGCTATGCGGCTGCTTCCCACTAGCTATCTATTTTACATTTGGTAGTGTATATATGTCCATGACACTCTCTCACCCTGTCACATCTCACCCCTCCCCCTCCCCATATCCTCAAGTCCATTCTTTAGTAGGTCTGTGTCTTTATTCCCATCTTGTCACTAGGTTCTTCATGACCCTTTTTTTTTTTTTTCCCCTTAGATTCCATATATATGTGTTAGCATACTGTATTTGTTTTTCTCTTTCTGACTTACTTCACTCTGTATGACAGACTCTAACTCCATCCACCTCATTACAAATACCTCCATTTCATTTCTTTTTATGGCTGAGTAATATTCCATTGTATATATGTGCCACATCTTCTTTATCCATTCATCCGATGATGGACACTTTGGTTGCTTCCATGTCCTGGCTATTGTAAATAGAGCTGCAATGAACATTTTGGTACATGACTCTTTTTGAATTATGGTTTTCGCAGGGTATATGCCCAGTAGTGGGATTGCTGGGTCGTATGGTAGTTCTACTTTTAGTTTTTTAAGGAACCTCCATACTGTTCTCCATAGTGGCTCTATCAATTTACATTCCCACCAACAGTGCAAGAGTGCTCCCTTTTCTCCACACCCTTTCTAGCGTTTATTGTTTCTAGATTTTTTGATGATGGCCATTGTGACTGGTGTGAGATGATACCTCATTGTAGTTTTGATTTGCATTTCTCTAATGATTAAGGATGTTGAACATTCTTTCATGTGTCTGTTGGCCATCTTCTTTGGAGAAATGTCTATTTAGGTCTTCTGCCCATTTTTGGATTGGATTGTTTGTTTTTTTTGTTATTGAGCTGCATGAGCTGCTTGTAAACCTTGGAGATTAATCCTTTGTCAGTTGCTTCATTTGCAAATATTTTCTCCCATTCTGAGGGTTGTCTTTTGGTCTTGTTAATGGTTTCCTTTGCTGTGCAGAAGCTTTTAAGTTTCATTAGGTCCCATTTGTTTATTTGTGTTTTATTTCCATTTCTCTAGGAGCTGGGTCAAAAAGGATCTTGCTGTGATTTATGTCATAGAGTGTTCTGCCTATGTTTTCCTCTAAGAGTTTGATAGTGTCTGGCTTTATACTTAGGTCTTTAATCCATTTTGAGTTTATTTTTGTGTATGGTGCCAGGGAGTGTTCTAATTTCATACTTTTACATGTACCTGTCCAATTTTCCCAGCACCACTTATTGAAGACACTGTCTTTTCTCCACTGTATATGCTTGCCTCCTTTAGCAAAGATAAGGGGACCATATGTGCGTGGGTTTATCTCTGGGCTTTCTATCCTGTTCCATTGATCTATATTTCTGTTTTTGTGCCAGTACCAAACTGCCTTGATTACTGTAGCTTTGTAATATAGTCTGAAGTCAGGGAGCCTGATTCCTTCAGCTCCATTTTTCATTCTCAAGATGGCTTTGGCTATTCAGGGTCTTTTGAGTCTCCATACAAATTGTGAAATTTTTTGTTCTAGTTCTGTGAAAAATGCCAGTGGTAGTTTGATAGGGATTGCATTGAATATGTAGATTGCTTTGGGTAGTATACTCATTTTCACAATGTTGATTCTTCCAATCCAAGAACATGGTATATCTCTCCATCTATTTGTATCATCTTTAATTTCTTTCATCAGTGTCCTATAATTTTCTGCATACAGGTCTTTTGTCTCCTTAGGTAGGTTTATTCCTAGATATTTTATTATTTTTGTTGCAATGGTAAATGGGAGTGTTTTCTTAATTTCACTTTCAGATTTTTCATCATTAGTATATAGGAATGCAAGAGATTTCTGTGCATTAATTTTGTATCCTGCTACTTTACCAAATTCATTGATTAGCTCTAGGAGTTTGCTGGTAGCATCTTTAGGATTCTCTATGTATAGTATCATGTCATCTGCAAACAGTGACAGCTTTACTTCTTCTTTTCTGATTTGGATTCCTTTTATTTCTTTGTCTTCTCTGATCGCTGTGGCTAACACTTCCAAAACTATGTTCAATAATATTGGTGAGAGTGGGCAACCTTGTCTTGTTCCTGATCTTAGTGGAAATGGTTTCAGTTTTTCACCATTGAGGACAATGTTGGCTGTGGGTTTGTCATATATGGCCTTTATTATGTTGAGGAAACTTCTCTCTATGCCTACTTTCTGCAGGGCTTTTATCATAAATGGGTGTTGAATTTTGTTGAAAGCTTTCTCTGCATCTATTGAGGTGATCATATGGTTTTTCTCCTTCAATTTGTTAATATGATGTATCACATTGATTGATTTGCGTATATTGAAGAATCCTTGCATTCCTGGAATAAACCCCACTTGATCATGGTGTATGATCCTTTTAATGTGCTGTTGGATTCTGTTTGCTAGTATTTTGTTGAGGATTTTTGCATCTATGTTCATCAGTGATATTGGCCTATAGTTTTCTTTCTTTGTGAAGTCTTTGTTTGGTTTTGGTATCAGGGTGATGGTGGCCTCGTAGAATGAGTTTGGGAGTGTTCCTCCCTCTGCAATATTTCGGAAGAGTTTGAGAAGGATAGGCGTTAGCTCTTCTCTAAATGTTTGATAGAATTCACCGGTGAAGCCATGTGGTCCTGCGCTTTTGTTTGTTCGAAGGTTTTTAATCACAGTTTCAATTTCAGTGCTTCTGATTGGTCTGTTCATATTTTCTATTTCTTCCTGGTTCAGTCTCGGCAGCTTGTGCATTTCTAAGAATCTGTCCATTTCTTCCAGGTTGTCCATTTTATTGGCATAGAGTTGCTTGTAGTAATCTCTCATGATCTTTTGTATTTCTGCAGTGTCAGTGGTTACTTCTCCTTTTTCATTTCTAATTCTATTGATTCGAGTCTTTTCCCTTTTTCTCTTGATGAGTCTGGCTAATGGATCATCAATTTTGTTTATCTTCTCGAAGAACCAGCTTTTAGTTTCATTCATTTTTGCTATTGTTTCCTTCATTTCTTTTTCATTTATTTCTGATCTGATCTTTATGATTTCTTTCTTTCTGCTAGCTTTGGGATTTTTTTGCTCTTCTTTCTCTAATTGCTTTAGGTGCAAGGTTAGGTTGTTTATTCGAGATGTTTCCTGTTTCTTGATGTAGGCTTATATTGCTATAAACTTCCCTCTTAGAACTGCTTTTGCTGCATCCCATAGGTTTTGGGTTGCCGTGTCTCCGTTGTCATTTGTTTCTAGGTATTTTTTGATTTCCCCTTTGATTTCTTCAGTGATCACTTCGTTATTAAGTAGTGTATTGTGTAGCCTCCATGTGTTTGTATTTTTCACAGATCTTCTCCTGTAATTGATATCTAGTCTCATAGCGTTGTGGTCGGAAAAGATACTTGATACGATTTCAATTTTCTTAAATTTACCAAGGCTTGATTTGTGACCCAAGATATGATCTATCCTGGAGAATGTTCCATGAGCACTTGAGAAAAATGCGTATTCTGTTGTTTTTGGGTGGAATGTCCTATAAATATCAATTAATTTCATCTTGTTTAATGTATCATTTAAAGCTTGTGTTTCCTTATTTATTTTCATTTTGGATGATCTGTCCATTGGTGAAAGTGGGGTGTTGAAGTCCCCTACTATGATTGTGTTGTTGTCGATTTCCCCTTTTATTGCTGTTAGTATTTGCCTTATGTATTGAGGTGCTCCTATATTGGGTGCATAAATATTTAGAATTGTTATACCTTCCTCTTGGATCGATCCCTTGATCATTATATAGTGTCCTTCTTTGTCTCTTGTAATAGTCTTTATTTTAAAGTCCATTTTGTCTGATATGAGAATTGCTACTCCAGCTTTCTTTTGATTTCCATTTGCATGGAATATCTTTTTCCATCCCCTCACTTTCAGTCTGTATGTGTCTCTAGGTCTGAAGTGGGTCTCTTGTAGACAGCATATATATGGGTCTTGTTTTTGTATCCATTCAGCCAGTCTGTGTCTTTTGGTGGGAACATTTCGTCCATTTACATTTAAGGTAATTATCGATATGTATGTTCCTATTCACATTTTCTTAAATGTTTTGGGTTTGTTATTGTAGGTGTTTTCCATCTCTTGTGTTTCTTGCCTAGAGAAGTTCCTGTAGCATTTGTTGTAAAGCTGGTTTTGTGGTGCTGAACTCTCTCAGCTTTTGCTTGTCTGTAAAGGTTTTAATTTCTCCATCAAATCTGAATGAGATTCTTGCTGGGTAGAGTAACCTTGCATGTAGGTATTTCTCCTTCATGACTTTAAGTATATCCTGCCACTCCTTTCTGGCTTGCAGAGTTTCTGCTGAAAGATCAGATGTTAACCTTATGGGGATTCCCTTGTGTGTTATTTGTTGTTTTTCCCTTGCTGCTTTTAATATGTTTTCTTTATATTTAATTTTTGACAGTTTGATTAATATGTGTCTTGGCGTGTTTCTCCTTGGATTTATCCTGTATGGGACTCTCTGTGCTTCCAGGACTTGATTAACTATTTTCTTTCCCATATTAGGGAAGTTTTCAACTATAATCTCTTCAAATATTTTCTCAGTCCCTTTCTTTTTCTCTTCTTCTTCTGGGACTCCTATAATTCGAATGTTGGTGCGTTTAATTTTGTCCCAGAGGTCTCTGAGACTGTCCTCAGTTCTTTTCGTTCTTTTTTCTTTATTCTGCTCTGCAGTAGTTATTTCCACTATTTTATCTTCCAGGTCACTTATCCGTTCTTCTGCCTCAGTTATTCTGCTATTGATCCCGTCTAGAGTATTTTTAATTTCATTTGTTGTGTTTTTCATCGTTGCTTGGTTCCTCTTTAGTTCTTCTACGTCCTTGTTAAATGTTTCTTTCATTTTGTCTATTCTATTTCCAAGATTCTGGATCATCTTTACTATCATTATTCTGAATTCGTTTTCAGGTAGACTACCTATTTCCTCTTCATTTGTTAGGTCTGGTGTGTTTTGACCCTGCTCCTTCACCTGCTATGTGGTTTTTTTCTTCTCATTTTGCTCATCTTACTGTGTTTGGGGTCTCCTTTTCACAGGCTGCAGGTTCGTAGTTCCCATTGTTTTTGGTTTCTGTCCCCAGTGGCTAAGGTTGGTTCATTGGGTTGTGTAGGCTTGCTGGTGGAGGGGACTAGTGCCTGTGTTCCGGTGGACGAGGTTGGATCTTGTCTTTCTGGTGGGCACGTCCACGTCTGGTGGTGTGTTTTGGGGTGTCTGTGGCCTTATTATGATTTTAGGCAGCCTCTCTGCTAATGAATGGGGCTGTGTTCCTGTCTTGCTAGTTGTTTGTCATAGGGTGTCCAGCACTGTAGCTTGCTGGTCGTTGAGTGAAGCTGGGACTTGATGTTGAGATGGAGATCTCTGAGAGATTTTCGCCATTTGGTATTACGTGGAGCTGGGAGGTCTCTTGTGGACCAGTGTCCTGAAGTTGGCTCTCCCACCTCAGAGGCACAGCCCTGATGCCTGGCTGGAGCACCAAGAGCCTTTCATCCACACAGACTGGAGGCTTGTCTCTGGCGGCCGCAAAACGAGCAATCTCCGCACCCGACCGCCAGAATCTTAAACGTTTATACAGAGGCTTTAACTGGGTTCAGTCACGTTTTCAGTCCTGATGGTCTCAACACCACATTGCTTTCTCAAAGCTGTATCCTGGAAAACAGCTCCTTGTGTGTGTCCCTTTAGTTTCTTAAGTGAAAATGGAAATTAAATGGGACTTGTTACAGCTCATAAAGCTCAATTCTACATTAAAACATTGTCCAAAGAAGAAATGCTTCAAGGCATAGTTCTTTTTTGATAGGGAAAAAATAATAATAAACACTTGAGATCCAGAGCGAAACAAAATAAAGGAAAGATCTCCCTTTGGTTTATAATGCATATAATAATACCCAGACCAATTTTGGTTTCAAGATAATTCATTGTGTAAATGCATTTATTTTTCCAAAGTGTTATCAGCATTCAAGAGCCAAATGACAAAATTTCTAAAAAAGTGTCTTCTGACCAAGATGGGCCCTAATGTTCCCCTCAGCTTGCCTAAACTTAAGAAAGGTTTCTCCTAAGTCCCTGACCTCCTGTTTCTTAGAACATTTACTTTAGAAAACTTGGAATTGTGAATTCCTTCTCTGTTCCTTTGAGATATAAATCTTCTACAATCCAGGAATGTCTTCCTCAGGGACCTGGGAGCCATCCCTTTGAAATGTAATCATCAAGAAAAATATCACCTCTGTTGCCTAGTCTCTATGGGAGAGCGGGAGCCTACCTTCAGTAAGTGCTAATTAGTAAACACAGATGGCCTAATCACACAGACCAATTTCCCCTCCAATCTCTCAGTACTTTTCCACTAGTTCACCACAGCAGTTAAAAACCCTCTCACCTTTTGCTTTGGAGGAATTGAGTTCAATTTTTTTCATTGCAATAGCTTCGATTTCTATTGCAAAAATCCTGAAAAAATTCTTCCTTGCCTGTCTAACTTATCTGGTTCAATTTTTCTGTGACAGTTCTTTCTAAAGCAGGGATTTTGCCTCTTGTTCAAAAGTGTACAGGAGCCACAGCTAAACGATACCACTACTAAGTTGTTATTTAACACAACTCTCAAATGTAAGAAGAATTGTTACCCATCGGTTGCAATATGCAACTAATTCTATTTCTCTAAGAAAACCACAACTTAAAGCTAAAATAAAAAAGCTACTAATACCGCAGCATATCTAAACATCTTAGCCTGTCATGCACAGCAGAGCCCAATCCTACCCATTCAAGGATGTTCCCTCTATCTCTTTGTAGCATCTTCATCCAGACCAATCTCTTCACTATACCACTAATGATGTTTTCTTTTCCATCCCTACCTCTCACTTTGCCACTTTCTCCTCCTCCAGCTTATGTCTCACATGCATCAGACAACCTTCATTATTTATTCCAGCCCTTATTGTCTTTCCTCTCCTACTCTTATGCTCTTGTGTTCTGTACCACAGAATTTGGCAATTCCTTGAATCTGGGACCATATTTGTACCACCTCTATAACAGCAGCAATGCATATGGAAAAGTGAACTTGTAGTAGGTTGGTAACATTGAGTTATCAGCTAATAACAATAATAATTATAATAGCATGGAATGTAACATGAACTTACTTCATATCTCACTTAATCCCTTTTCAACAAACCTATGACATGGGTACTTTTATTACACCTATTTTTCAGATCAAATAACTTTCAGATTAAATAACTTGACCAAATCACACAGTAATAATTGGTCAAACTAGAATATGAATCTAGGCAGATTCCATAGCCCTTACTCTTAGTTATAACTCTTTGCTTAAGGATTTTGAAATATTTTAAACCCTGAATATTTTCAAACATATCTGATTTTGTTTTAAAGGTACACTAAGTCTTTGTAAAAAAAAAAAAATAACACTTGAATAGGCTCTTTTAAAAAGCTTCATTGAGATATAATTCATATAACTTATATTTAACCCATTTAAAATGTACAATTCAATTATTTTAGGTATATTTACAAATAAGCAGAACCATCAATACAGTCAATTTTAGAATATTTTCATCACCTCAAAAAATGTACTTGTTTACAATCATTCTCTTATTACTCCATCCAGCCCAGCACTAAACAATGACTAATCTACTTTCTGTCTCTTTAATTTGCCTATTCTGGACATTTCATGTAAATAGAATTACATAGTATGTGGTCATTTTTGACTAGGTTTCACTTGGTGCAGTGATTTCAAGGTCCATCTGTGTTGTAGCATGTTTTGGTACTTCATATTTCATTCCTGTTTATTGCTGAATAATATTCCATTGTATGAACATACCACATTTTAAAATCAGTTTGTCAGTTGATGGACATTTGGGTTGTTTCTACATTTTGGCTATTATGCTGCTATAAACATTCATGTACAAATTTCTGTGTGGATATAGGTTTCCATGTCTCTTGCATATATATCAAGGGTGGAACTGCTGGGTCATATGGTAACTCTATGTTTAACAACTTGAAGAACTGCCAAAGAGTCTTCCAAAGTGGCTGCACCATTTTACATTCTCATCAGCAGTATATGAGGGTTCCAACTTCTTCACATGCTCCAAACACGTATTGTTTTCTGACTTTTGGATTATAGTCAACCTAGTGGGTGTGAAATAGTATCTCAATATGATTTTGATTTGCGTTTCCTGATACGTAAGTATGTCAAGTACCTTTTCATGTGCTTACTGGTCATTTGTATAGCTTTTCTGAATAACTGGAATACCACTTTTAATTGGGTTCTTTTTTCGAATTATAAGAGTTCTTTATACATTCTAGATACAAGTCCTCTATGAGGTATTTGATTTGCTAATATTTTATCCCATTCTGGGGTTTGTCTTTTCACTTTGTTAATTATGTTCTATGGAGCATAAAGAAGTTTTAATTTTGATGGAGTTCAATTTATTCAGTTTTTACTCTTGTTGCTCATGTGTTTGGTGTCATATCTAAGAACCATAGTCAAATCCAAGGTCATGAAGATATATCCCTATGTTTTCTTCTAATAGCTTTATAACTTTAACCCTTACATTTAGATTTTTGATCTATTAAGGGTCCAACCTCATTCTTTGGCCTGTGGCTATCCAGTTGTCCCAGTACCATTTGTTGAAGAGACTATTCTTCCCCCATTGAATTATCTTGGTACCCTTCTCAAAATCAGTTAACCTTAGATGCATGGGTTTATTTCTGGAATCTCAATTCTATTTCATTGATCAATATATCTATCTTTATACCAGACCTACACTGCCTTGATTACTGTTGCTTTGTACTAAGTTTCAAAAAAGAGTATGAATCTTCCTACTTTGTTCTATTTTTTTCAAATCTGCTTTGGTTCTTCTGGGCCCCTTTAAATTCCAAATGAATTTTTGGGTCAGTTATCCATTTCTTCAAAAAAGACCTTTCAGATTTTGATAGAGATTACAGTGAATCTGTCAATCTCTTTGGAAAATATTGCCATCTTAACAATGTTGAATTTCCTAATCAATGAATGTGGTATATTTTTCAACTTATTTAGATCTTTAATTTCTTTCAAAATTTTTTCAGAATATAATTTTAGGGTATAAGTTTTGCACTCACTTTGTTAAATTTATTCCTAAGTACTGTATGCCTTTTGATACTATTGTAAATGGAACTGTTTTCTTAATTTCATTTTCATATTGTTCATTGGAAGTGTATAGAGAAAGAATTGATTTTTTAATATGGCTCTTACATCCTTCAATCTTGCTGAACTCATTTAATAGTTCTAATAGATTTTTAGTGGATTCCTTAGGATTGTCTACATAAAAGATTATGTCATCTGCAAATAAAAATAGTTTTACCTCTTCCTTTCCAATCTGGATGTCTTTTATTTTTTTTTCTTGCCTAATTGCCCTGGCCTCCAGTACAATGTAAAATAGAAGTAGCAAGAGCAGACATCCTTGTCTTTTTCCTCATCTTAAGGTGAAAGCATTCAGCTTTTCACCCTTAAGTATGATGTTGGCTATAGGTTTTTATATTTTCCCTTCATAAGGTTAGTAAGTCATTTTCTATTCCTAGTTTACGTGGTTTTATTATAAAAGTATGTTGGACTTTGTCAAATTCTTTTTCTATATCAATTGAGGTGACCATGTGGTTTTTACATTTTCTTCTATTGGTACAGTGTATGACATTATTTGATTTTTGAATATTAAGTCAAGCTTGCATTCCTGGGATAAATTTTAATTGGTCAGGGTATATAATTCTCTACATATGCTGCTGGATTCAGTTTGCTAGTATTTTGTTAAGGGTTTTTATATCCATAAAAAATATTGTTCTTTAGTTTTTCTTATGATGCTTTTGTCTGGTTTTGGTATCAAGGTAATACCTCTTAAAATGAGTTGGAAAGTGTTCCTTCCTCTTCCACTTTTGGAAAGTGTTCCTTCCTCTTCCTCTTACAATTTGTGAAAAATTAGCATTAATTCCTCTTTAAATAGAGTTCATCAGTGACGCTATCTATACCTGGACCCACAAAAACTTTGTGGATAGTTTTTAAGTTACTAATTCAATCTCTATTATGGGTCTATTCAGATTGTCTATTTTCTTAAGTCAGTTTCAGTAGTTTGTATCATTGTATTGAATAAATTCTCGCCCTTATAGTGGTGCTAATGTTTATCAATAAATGAAAGCTAGCATTTTAATCCAGTTGGATTTTGGTGTATATGTTTCCTATATTACTGAATAAAACACATGTGTAAAAATCATTAACTTGAAGCCACAATATTGGAGAATAAATTTATCATGTAGTCAAAGAAAAGCTAAATTAGAATTTGGTCCCCTCATCTCTATTTGTAACTCTACTGCTAACAAGTCAAAATGTGTTGATTAGTAAAAGGATTTTTCTAGATCTGAGTTTTCTTGTTTGTATAAGAGGATGATGGTTGGAGTAAGTGATCTCTTACCTAAAATTCTATTATTTTGTGAAAAGTGAGTGAATGTGAGAGAAATGTGAAGTGAATTTAATGTGAGAGTTACAGCACAATAAACAATTTGAAAAGAAAACTAGATAAATATATAAACTAATGGCAACTTCTGGTAAAAGTTAAAAAATGAGAATCAAGGTTGTGGCGAAAAGGGAACTCTCCTGCACTGTTGGTGGGAATGTAAATGGAAACAGCCACTATGGAAAACACTATGGAGGTTCCTTAAAAATCTAAAAATAGAACTACCATATGACACAGCAATCCCACTACTGGGTATATACCCTGAGAAAACCATAATTCAAAGAGACATGTACCACAATGTTCACTGCAGCACTATTTACAATAGCCAGGGCATGGAAGCAACCTAAATATCCATCAACAGATGAATGGATAGAGAAGATGTGGCACATATATACAATGGAATATTACTCAGCCATAAAAAGAAATGAAATTGAGTTATTTGTAGTGAAGTGGATGGACCTAGAGTCTGTCATACAGAGTTAGGTAAGTCAGAAAGAGAAAAACAAATACCATATGCTAACACATATATATGGAATCTAAAAAAAAAAAAAAAAAATGGTACTGATGAACCTAGTTACTGATGAACCTAGTTGCAGGGCAGGAATAAAGATGTAGACATAGAGAATGGACTGGTGGACACGGGGTGGGAGAGGGAAGCTGGGGCGAAGTGAGAGTAGCATCGACATATATACACTACCAAATGTAAAATAGTTAGCTAGTGGGGAGCAGCAGCATAGCACAGGGAGATCAGCTCGGTGTTTTGCAATGACCTAGAGGGGTGGGATAGGGAGGATGGGAGGGAGGCTCAAGAGGGAGGGGATATGGGGACATATGTATGCATATGGCTGATTCACTTTTGTGTACAACAGAAACGAACATAGTATTGTGAAGCAATTATACGCCACTAGAGATCTAGTAAAAAAAAAAAAATAATAATGAGACTCATGTTCTTATGACACATAATAACTGATTTTAAATGATTATTCTGTTTGAAACAAAGTCACTTCAAAATAAAGTTAAAAGTCCACTCTCTTTCCTTTCTTAAAATGTTTGATATACAAATTAGGAATATCCATACATGGGGTGTTATATGATGGTCCATCTGAATTAATTAAATATAAATGTGTTAACATAACTAATTCTTAAAAATAATTGAGTAAAAGTAAAGTAAGCTGCTACTGTACATGTACTTGAATTCATTTATATAAATTAATACACAGAAAAGTACTATAAAAATGAGGATTATAGTTAGACACACTTCAGAATTGTAGTTATGCATGGAGAAGAAGGAAGCATAGAAAAAATGGAGCAGGGTACACAATGAGCTTAACTAGATCTAAAATTTTCCTTTTAAAAATATGTAAAACAAAAAAGGCAATATTTCAATATTTAATAAATTTGAATGGGACTCTTATGCACTTTTGTTGTATTTCTTATAGTCTTTTGTATACCTGAACTATTTCATAATACTGAAAAAAGAAAAGTTATCCGAATTTTATAGGAAACACTTCAGAAGTATGTATTCGTGGAAAGAAAACATCTAAACCTCATGAAAATAAATATTTATTTTTTAATGTAATTACTGATAATTTTTATTATGGGATAGTTGTAATACTCACCATTTGATGCAGTAAAATCAATAGCCACTGTGAAATTGATTTGTGTTCTAAAATATAAGTAAAATAGAATCATTAATAACTGAATAACCTCATAAAAAGAAGTTTGATTTCCATTTTTGTTACATTTTTAACATCACTAATTTTCTTAAATGTTATTACTAGCAACTATGTTACAGCACACACTGAATAGTATCAGTTAGGCAGTTTTACAAGCTAAGAACCTGGCAAAATACCTTTACGATCATGCAACTGTAAAATACAAAACAAAGCATCAGGAATGAAAATAGCTTCTAGTTGAAAGCACAATAACTAAGTGAGGAACTCATAATGAAGTCAAACTGTAAATAATTATTTTCCAGTCTCCAATGTCAACATTTATTATTAATTTGTTTTCAAAACTATTCTGTAGTCGATGTGAAATTATTATGCCCTTAAAAGTATGGCATTGCTAAAATAATGTCTAATAATATCGTTCCTTAAACTAATTCTTTCCAACAATCCTGAAAACACAGGATTTTCTTTTGCTTTCTTCAGAACTCAAGTATTTCAAATACTGATCAGTGCTCAGTGCTCAGTGCTCACAGCACTCCTGTGTACTTGCATGTATTTATAGATATGGATAAATATTTATATAGATGAAATTGTTATATATACTTAAAAATTTCAGCACATGGTAGTTACCCAAAATTATCTTACTGTATTAGTGTTTTGTGTTTTTTTTTCTTCTTTTTTCTGGTAGAAACCAAGGAGGTGGCATTCGTATTAAAAATTCACTCTTTTGGATAAACCTCTAAGTCTTTCTATAATGTAATTCCACTTTCTCACCAAAGAAGGCATGAAAACACAAATAAGTGACAATGATATAATTACTGGGATAACCTGTTGTCACATCTAATTTACAAAATAATTTTTAATTTAAAAAGTAAATAATTTGAAAACATGGTTACTTAGACTATTTTAAATAACAAATTAATTTTGATACACTGTACAATTGATATAACACTTCAAAGTTTGATCTGTTATTTAAATGGTGGTGTGATGATGATGAGGATGGTGATGATGATGGGTATGGCACTATAGGGTCCCTTGTAGTTCTCTTAGTATAAAGTATAGTAACATTTCCTTTTTTCTATAAAAATTCAGCTGAAAACCCTTAATACTACTCAGGTGTTGAAACAAATTCACGTTTTTTCCCTAAGGAATAAACAACATTTTGTGCTTTACATTAATAAAAACTAATATAGATTCTCTTTATAGCTATATGGTAACTTTTTTCTCAGAGTAGAAATTAGGTTTAGAGGCTAAGAATATAGGCTAATTTGGAGCATAACAGTTTTAACACATAAAACTTTTAAAAAAAGAATCAGTGAAACATTTGGGAGAATATTTTGAGATAATAAATCCCTTTGAGGAATTGAAAAGAACAGTCACCATCAGCACATTGCATTGTCATTCTGCTGCTAGAGAGAAAGTGACTATAATACAGGGTATAGTATGGTATATTAGAAAGGGTTTATTAGCTTTTGAGTCTGAAAGGACTGGGTTTGAATTTCAGCAACCCAGTTGCTGACATTTACCACGTTTTAGAACTCTCAGAAGGCAGGTACCTGGCACATAACAATTAAGCAAGGACGGACAGAAAAACTACATGAAACATTATCTTTGTGTGTGTGTGTGTGTGTGTGTGTGTATATATACAGAGAGACACACATATATATATATAAAACATATACATATAGAATGTGTTTTTATATAGCTTTTATCAATTAACCTCATAATAACTTTTAAAGGAAGGTACTAGTATTCTCCTTTTATAGACGAGGAAATCTATGCTCATAAAACTTAACTTTCCACATAAGTAATAAATGTCAGTACTGGAATTCAAATTCACAGGTAACCTCCAAGACCATATTTATAAAATCTATGCTACTTTAATTGTACAATTAAATATTTGTGAACTGTCTGGTTATAATAAAAACACAATAAAAGATAGTGATATTATATTACAAAAACTGAAAAATGATACTATACAGATATCCTTAATGATAAAGATGCCAGGACATAGTCTCATGCTTGGGAAAGTCTGTCCTTCTTCTATCACTTATGTTACATACATAAATCACAAGATAATTGGTATAAATGCCTTTTTATGTTCTTTTACTCAAATGACACTTCCTTAGGAATGAAAAATAACTCTAAGCTTCAAGAACATGGGTTTTAGCACATTATAAAAGTCAATATAGCAGTTGTGTCTTTGGTTCAATCTTCCTTAGGTTTTAGGGATAGACACCTTGTTTTGGCTCAACTCACTCTTATAGCAGTGTCTGCTTTCTACATATTGGAACATCACTGTGTTTACTGGATGAATGAATGCGTTCATTTTATGACTGTTTCTAATATATTTTCCAAGGTAGCCCAGGATGTGTAGCATAAATACCAACTCCTTAGAAGCATTAGTTGTAGATAAAAAAAACTTCAATAATCAGAGATACAAAGGTCATTTCAAAGCCAGTTGTACCTAGCAAAGCTGCAAAGAAAAGATATGGCTACTAACTGAAGAAGTATACTGTATATAAGAATAAAAAATGAGAGAAAAGTATTTATTTACTGAAACCTTTAGCTAACTAAAGAAACCAAATTATAAAACCAAGTAGATTAGGTACAACAAATAGTGTAAAAAAGAAGAAGAAGAAGAAGAAGAGAAAATTTAAAAAGAAATGAAAGGAAGAGGAAGGAAAAAGGAGGGAAAAAAGGAAAGAAGGGACAGAGGAGTGAGGGAGGAAGGGAGGGAGGAAGGGAGGGAGGAAGGAAGGAAGGCAGGAAGGGAGGAAGGAAGGAAGGGAGGAAGGAAGGAAGGGAGGGGGAAGGAAAGAAGGAAAAAAGAAATAAAGAAAAGAGGGAAGAAGGTGGGGAGCCAGGCTGTACCAAGAGTACCTATGAAGCTTGAAGCTTGGGACATTCCAAGACAATATAAAAGATAGATGCATTTAGCACTAAATGATAACTAAGACCATTTGATAATCATGGTGCAACAGAAAATCTCGACAAGTAAAACAATCATTGATGCATATTTGGTGGTTAATTGATGTCAAGATTTGATCACTTCCTTGCTTCATTCTGCATATCAGAAAGAATCTCACTCCTTTACTGTTTTGAATCAACAGTATTCTAATCAGAAGGGAAATATGATGGCTCACAGATCATTTCATGGTTGTGATAGTCCCTTAACCTTAACACCATTTGGATTTTTGCAACTAAAAAACTACAATTCAACAATTATTTATTGAGCATCTTCTGATTGTCAAGCACTGTGTTAAGTGATCAACAGAAAATGGGAGCAAAGCAAACACTATCCTTGAACTCATAGAGCTCAATTTCAACTTTCCACAATTAAAAACAATGACAAAACAGCACAGAAGTTTATCATGTAATTAATAATCAATAGCCTAACTTAAAACACAACTGTGCATTTACTGTGGATAACAGCTTGTTCATTCCCACAATTCTTAAATGTTCTCATTCATATAATAATGTATACTTATTATGGCAAGGGCCACATTTTTTGTATTTTGAAAATATTAGCTAATAAAAGTTTTAAAGAAAGTTGCTAGCAATACTACAACCTTAGGCTAAAACAGATTTCTTGAAGATTTTGATAAATGATTTGTCATAAAAGTAAAATAAATCTTTATCAGTAATTGTTACCTTTTTATTTTTTTTAATTTATTTACTTTACCTTTAATATTTTTTGAAGCCTAATGTTAGAGAAAAAAGAAGCAACCATAAGTCAAAGTTAAAAAACAACAACAACAACAACACAACTGAATTCACATGAAATTTCTCTTGACAGAGTATTCATAAAGCTATCACATATAAATCCTTGAAACATTCTGCTTAGGAAGTGTTAGTGTAGCTCTCATTTTATGTTTTAGAAGTAGACAAAAAAGAACAGGATTTCAAGAAACCCAGATAGTATAAAAAAGGCACGGCTGCAAATTTTCATGAGTTAGTAGTAACATCTCATGACACTTCCCAATGCATATGTCCTAGTACTATTGAAATATACTCTTGGAAGCTGTCCTTATTTCATTCTGCCACCTTTCTGAAAGTTGTGAATGACAGATAAATCAGATGTTAATGTGGAAAATTTAACTAGCACATCAAATATACATAGAAAACATATATGTGCATGTCAAAGAAAGCTACACATACACACATGTATGCACACACACAGAGTGATACCATCTTAGATAACTTTTCTACAGCTGTTATGAATTAATAATCAAGAACTAACTGTGATGGGGATGTGCAGAAGGATTGTTTCACTTTCTTCTCAAATTCAAATTCTGTTCAGTTGAACAAACTGAACGTTATCCAACATGAAAGATGAACTTTCTCCACCTTTCTTTAAATTAATCTTGACAAAGGCAGATTCAGACCAACTAGCTATTGGAATCTAGAACCCTAAATGAAGTTGAGATGCCCACCCAACTCTAATATTCTTTTCATTCTTGCCTTGACTATGCTTCTGCCTTGATTTACTGAGATGCACTCTAGTTCACCCTTGGGTTCTGGAACCTGCCCTGAACTCAGGTTCACTTCCTCAAGCACTATTATCCAGCCTAATCCTTCTTTTTTTTTAAACACACAATTCCTTTTTTTTTTTTTAAGATTTTATTTATTGATTGATTGATTGCTATGTTGGGTCTTCGTTTCTGTGCTAGGGCTTTCTCTAGTTGTGGCAAGCGGGGGCCACTCTTCATCGCGGTGCACGGGCCTCTCACTATCGTGGCCTCTCTTGCTGTGGAGCACAGGCTCCAGACGCGCAGGCTCAGTAGTTGTGGCTCACGGGCCTAGTTGCTCCGCGGCATGTGGGATCTTCCTAGACCAGGGCTCAAACCCGTGTCCCCTGCATTAGCAGCCAGATTCTCAACCACAGCACCACCAGAGAAGCCGCAGCCTAATCCTTCTTGACCCTAGCTCACCATGGACTAAACCTTGAACTTTTCTGCCTTACCTTTCCCCTCTTTCTTAAAAGCAGTTCAACTACCTGAATGACAACACAGACAGCTGCCTGACTCTAAATTTTGCTACATCTTCAAAATTCCAGATTCCTGTGCCCATAAACTACTGACAGGATTATTTGCCCTTGACAAGTGAGGTCTGCTAGAACGAGGGCAGGCTTTGAGATACACAAATACAAATTAAAATATAAATACTTCCACCTACTTGTAATATGATCTTTGAAAGGCTATTTAACCTCTCTGCACCTCATTTGTAATAAGTTAGGGTTAACAAAATCTTTCTTGGATTGTTGCTGTAAGGACAAGAAAAGCACCGTCCTTTATAGCAGGCACTCAAGAAGTAGTTGTTATGATTATTATCACCATATTGAAGCTAGTTTTTTAGAACCCAAGTTTAGCATATTTCTTTGAAAACTGGAGTGTGTAATATTTATCAAATTTCTAGATCTATCAGAGTTTCAGGTTTTTTCTACAACCTGATCCTCCCATGTCAGATTTCCTTTCCTTCACACTGGCTTCTAAGGTCCCAGTCTACCCAAACCAAAACACCACCATAAATGATCTAATTTTGTTAGAAGGTGTCATCTGGGTACTTCCTCAAACAAAATCCCCCTGCAGGAAGTAATTATAAGCTTTGATCCTAGCTTTATTTTCCTTCCTATCCTTCCTAAAATTTTGGATTTCTGTGGGATCAATGAAATGTCAAAAGTAAGAATAAAAAGAAACTGGAGACAAGTGATATGATTCCTAAACTTTTTATGCTAATAGTTTTGGTCCTTATTAAATCTAGTTTTCATAAATTAACAAACCTTTGTACATTCTCCAGGTTTTGAAGATTAATTTCAGTATTTTTTTAAACACAATTAAAGTGTTCCAAAATACAACTTTGCAAGTAGGTAAGCTGATCATCCTGTAGTTCAAGGACTCCTTATCAAGGTAGGTATGCAAGATGGCCAACATTTTTACAAATCATTAGTTTAGAAAATATCACATAAGTGACATAAAGAAAACAAAATAAAACATATCAACCTCTAACCAAAAAGAGAAGCACTATCCAATAGAATCCCCCCTTTATTTTATTTATTTATTTATTTTTGGCCACGCTGCAGCTTGCGGAATCTTAGTTCCCCAATGAGGGATTGAACCTGGGCCTACAGCAATGAAAGCATTGAGTCTTAAGCACTGGGCCACCAGGGGATTCCCTAGAATCCCATTTTAAATGAGGTAGTTGCTGAAGAGGCATGATACCTAGCAGGAAAGCTATGAACTTTTAAATTATAGATTGGAGTTTGAATTTCAGAATTACAACTAGCTAGCTAGTTGTTACTCATTTGCAAAATTAACATGTCCCAGAATCTCAATTTTCTCATATGATAAAAAGGTACCAGCTAATTTGAAGAAGCCCTCTACTTATCAGAAATAAAATCCTGAAGTACCTGCATATAATAAATATTCTGCGTGCTGGAGGACCAATCTCTTGAGCAACCATGTCATCCTTTCCTTATTCATATTTATCCTTTCCTCTGTTGAGTCAGATGAAACACTTCTCTCTTTACATTAACATATATGTATATTTCTTTTTTCATTAATTCTTCCCATAGTGAAGGTAAGTGGTGTATCATGGCTGGGGTAATGAACCTCCAAGGGTGTAGGCAGTAGGAGGTACATTGTCTGCAGATAACTTAAAAACAATAATGTAATCTACTAATACACAGTCTACATTTTAATATCACCATACACTACCAGTTCTAAGCAATGTCAGTGATAAATTTTCCCACCCTTCCACAACCTGCCCTTGGTAAACCACCCTTATTTGCTTAGCTCTGTTTCCCTTTCCCCTGGCTGCCAAGCTTTCAGTTCCCACCAGAAAGAAACTATTTTAGACATAGTGTGGCTAAAAGTACACACTCTGATAATGAAATATAACTAAGAAACTGCCTGGTACAAAATAGATTGTCAATATTTTGGCTAAATTAGCACTGGTTCTGATGATGAAATGTACATGCAATTTCCTTTGACTTTGAAATATATAGTTCTGAAAAAATCATTTGAAAAATAACATAAGCTGGCAATTAAATCACAATCTTAAAGGCTATAACTGGACATCTTTAGAATTCTCAAGCATGCATTTTGTATATATAAAAATTAGAATCAAGCATTAACCAAAACAGTGTTTATGAGTCTTCTTAATACTTCCAAAAGTTTCTTTTCTAAATCACATTTTAGATTAGTTTAGTTTAGATATAATAATGTTTTAGGTGAATGTATTTCTAGAAGGCAGAATGGCTTTACTTTTATTATATTTATCCCCATTCAGCACTGCAGGATTTAGCTCTCGACTTATTTGATGAATGCAAAACACTTGGGTGTCACAACAAGAAGCACTATAAAAAAATCCTAGTTATGTATATTCAGTTTTCAAAAAGAAACTGGACTAGAAAATAAACTTGTGTTGCATGTTCTGGCAAGATGTGCTCCCTGAGACGACATATCTAATATAATGCCACCAACTGTATAAAACTAAGGCAAATATTTTATAGCATCATTGCACTTGCTTCAATTAAAAATCCTTATGGAGCTCGTTAATAATGGCACTTACTTATATTCAACTCACCTTTAAAATAAGCATATTAAAAAATCCACTTTTAGCCTCTACAATGAGCCTATAATAGGTAGATAGCTTTAATTTTTCTCCTAAGACTTTTTACTTGGAGTGGAATATAAACCTTTTGCATATAATTTCAGACAAGTTTTAGATTCAGTGTCAAGAGTTTGGGTTGTGATTGACTACAATGGAAGGAATAACCTTGCATGATCCTCCAAAGAGAATTGAACTAAAGAAAAAGAAAAAAAAAAAACTTATTGACTTTATAAAGTTGAATATGTCTTTTTCTCTCCATGTCTCTGTTAATTAGGACATTTAACACCAACAATGAGAAAAGACATATTAGAACATTAAACAAATTCAGATTATTCAGAAAAATGATAGCTAGCATTTATCGAGGGTATATGCCATTTAATCCACAGTCACTCTGTGAGATAGGTATTATTATTTTTATTTCTATTTCATAGAAACGGAAACAGGTTATGCTAGCAAAAGACAAATCTAGGATTTGAACCAGGCAGTTAGTGCCAGAACCCAAATTCTTGGCCACTATTATGCATTGCCTTCAGCAACCACTTATTTAACCGACTTGATTTTTTGCCAAATATTTACCCCTTATTTTGATTCTTTCCCAGAACTTGCCCACTTAGGGGATCCCCTATTACCTTCTCTCATGCTCCCTTTCAGTTAATATGTGAGGAAAATAAGCAGTTCATGCTTCTCATCTTGATCTTGCCTTCTTCCAAGTCACTAAAACCCAGATACAGAGTTGAGATGATTTCTGGCAGAGGCAACACAAAAGCATTTTTTCTAATCCCGGAAAGCCTGGTTCATCTGTTTTGTTTGGTGATTATGATATGAGGCATGGAAAGAGGAAGGTCACAAGATAATAAAATCTAAGCTAGACAGATATAGGGGTTTGTAATCCAGTTAACTAAATTGTCACACTCTTCGCTTAAAATTCCTATTTGTTTTTAATGTTTCATTATGCTAAGATATTTGGGAAAAAAGAGTGGAAAGTCAGGCTTAAAGAGGCTTTCTAATTAATCTATATTTATTCAGTGGCTACTCTATGTTCAGCTCTATAAAAATATTTTGAGAACGAACAATTAAAATGGTAACCAGGGAAACTAGCAACCACTGTATATAAGTGGTTGTGAAGCTCATTTGGGACGAGGTGGATGACATTTTGGGCTTTCTTCACAGGAAGTAAATGGCAGTCTGTAGGTCTGCAAGTTTCTAATACCTTCAATTTTCTGATAAAATTGTAGATTAGGGTTTCAGGTTGACATGACATTCTGGTTGCTTAGGGGTACTCAGTGTGCACGAGAATTTGAGATCTGTTTTCCCCATTCATCTGCCAGTCAAAGAAATGCGAAAAACTTTATATATATTTGTTCCTTGGTCATGTTAGTGGTGGAGTATCATGAAGACCTGAGAGAAACAGAGGACTGAAAGGCAGACAAAACCAAATTGAAACTTATGATTCTGTCCTCAGATACTCATAATGTGAGCTGTTGTCTGTAGAGGTCAATAAACCCATTTCACAAATTATAATTATTATAAAAGTGATGATGTTACCTTAAAGGAGTATTTAGATTTCAGAACTGTCTCTGATTTTCAATGAATTTGGCATTGTCCTTATCAATGATAATTGGGATATTCAATGTCATACATTAAGGATTACTGAGTAAACATATTTGGTTGCCAATTATATCAGAATTTTAGTATTAAAATCATTTTTAGTAAGTAAAGAGAAATAAAATAACCACAGGAAAATCATACAGAGTATGATTAAAAATAATAACCCCAATGTCAACAGCCCAGAAGAGGCAATCCATTTTTTTTTACTCTACAGTAAGACCTCCTTTGTGGATATTATTGTATTTAGAAAATAAAACTCTTTACTACCTCAAGTCATAAATTGTATCTTATGCTCCAGGGAAAGCATGGTTCTGCTTAGCAAAAAAAAAAAAAAAAAAAAAAAAAAGGAAAAAAAGAAGGTCTAAAAATTAAATTTTTATTTCACAGAATATTTCCATAAAAATTGGACCTTGTCTGATTGAGAATGCATCTGTCTCATCTGCTCACTGTGTACCTCAATCCATAAACCTGTCTACTGCAGCTAAACACAGTGTGTTAGGAACTGAGACAATGAATGAAAAGTAACACACTAACAACATGGTTTCACAAACAATCAATCAGGTAAATATCTACATCAATAATGATGTAGATATTTAGAGGTCAGTAACCATTTTAATTGTTCATTCTCAAAATGTTTTTATAGAGCTGAACATAGAGTAGCCACTGAATAAATATAGATTAATTAGAAAGCCACTTTAAGCCTGATTTTCCACTCTTTTTTCCCAAATCTCTTAGCATAATGAAACATTAAAAACAAATAGGAATTTTAAGCGAAGAGTGTGACAATTTAGTTAACTGGATTACAAACCCCCATGTCTGTCTCTACAGTAATGGAAGCCTAGAATATCCAATACTAAGAATTAGACATATAAAGAAGTTTCTTTGAAGGGGAAGATATTAAAGGACTATTGAGAACAATTTTATTTTAATATTTAAATGTGTTCATTCTTAACTATACATAATTTCTACTTGGATTCATGAGAAAACAATATTTTCAAAATTTTCTATTCAATTATTTTTTGTGAGATGAAACAAGAAGAGAGATTACATTTTAAAGTGTGATTCAAGAATTTCCTTCTAAGAGTTTAATCACAATCTGTTAGTCCTACATGTTCCACACCAGTCACCTGTTTTGCCCTCTTTGTCTATTCTCATGCTCCCACATGTTGTCCAGTATAAGGAAAATAGTTTATACAATTAATGTAGAGAACAAAATGAATACAGGAAAACCTAAACTAATGTTATTTTGGATAACCCACAGTTAGCCAGAGTACCAATGTAATTGCTGTTACTCATGTTTTATATGATGATCTTCCACCTTGTTTGAAAACATCTAGTTTTACTTGTCAATTAAGATTCAGCATAAGCAAAACTCAACAATAGTTTCTGCTAGACTAGAATATGGTGAGTAGGTTCCTGAATTGATGCCACCCAAATTAGCAATAATGATACTCACCCAAGTTAACAACAAAACAATACACAAATACCAGTAACAAATGCTGATATCTTGGTATTTTAAGTTAAAAGTGAGTAGTTACTATAACTTTTATAAAAACAAAACTGAATTCAACACTTGGTTCCAATCACTTCTGAAATATCGTACTTATTCAGAAATATGGTGGGACATCTCTTCAAAAGAACTAACCTTGATAACTCCACAAATCTGCAAATAGTTATGACCTCCAAAATACTATTTTGGATTGCTTCGTTGATTGCAGCCCAAAGTGTTAGTTAATTTTATTGTTTTTCTTCAATGTAATCACAGGGCAAAAGGCAAGGCTAGATTAAAAAGAGTCTCTTTAGATGTGTGCAGAAGAGAAGTGGTGTTAAAGACCAAGATGTGAATATTGGGGAAGTTTATCTGAAGTGTTTACTGTACTGAAGGATGTAGCTCCCTGCTACCTTTGGTCTGGTGTTCTCAGTTGAAAATACTCAATCTTTTTTGGTGGGACTAGGGAAGAGGGAGCAGGGGAAAAGCAAAAATAAAAGGTTCTGAAACCTGTGTTTCCAAAGATACGGCTGGTTAAATATGGACTTTCACAAAGGACATCACAATGGCTAATAAATAGGTTTCACAGATAAAAACTGACAATGAGTTATAATATTTATCTATTAAATTAGCAAAGTTGAAAAAGTAGTGATGCTATTCAGTAAGGGTAAGTATATGGTAAACTTGCATACACAGATGTTAGAAGTATAAATTATTATTATTACCCTTTTGTCAACACAATAAATTAGAAATACCTGACAAATTATAAAATATGCATACCATTTAAACCAACAATACTATTTCTAGGATGTGACCTTGCAGATATGCTTAATGAAGTGTACAAAAAAGCTATGTTACAGGGTTTACATTGCAGCCTTGTTTATAATAGGAAAATAAAATGGATACAACTAAAGTGTGTATCAACAGGAGATTTTAAAACTAAATTATGTACATCCATATGATGGAAAACTATTAAAATATGGTAGATCTATAAGTACTGACACAGAAACATATATATACAATATATTTAATGAAGAAAATATACATTAGAATATTGTGCACAGTGCTATCCCACTCATTAAAAATAATGATGTGTGTTTGGGAATAAATAAATTTCTAACAGTGATTATCTCTAGAGAGTATGACTACAGGGGATTCTAGTTTCATAATAAATTATTTTCATTTTACATTACTTTCTTTGTACCATTTCACATTTCATGTTTACAGTGTGGAACACAAATATAGATATTTATGTTTAAAATTTGGGAGATATAATACTTCTTTTCCTCAAAACTGAAAATAAAACACTAAAAAAAAAAGTTTCTGTAGTTTCAGAAAAAAGTTACTCTGAGGAGTACCAAATATTACTGAGTTGTTTAACAGTTTACAGAATTTTTTTAGTTGCAAGAGACTAGAAATTCTGACTGATATTATTCACAAGAGAGTCAATAGCCATTATTGAAACTATAATAATTAACTGCCAATTATTATAATTAGTTCTAATTTGAAATGAATGTAGTTCATTATATTCTATTTTGCTATTATTCAGAAAGTTTGTGTAATTATGTGTCTGCTGAACATAATTTTCCATCATGGCCGTGCATTTATCTACTTGGAGGTTGAGATTTCTTAATAGCAAGGGAAGAAAGCTTACACTGTCTATCTTTTTTTTTTTTTTTTTCTTTTTTTGGCCACACTGCACAGCAGGTGGGATCTTAGTTCCCCAACCAGGAACCGAACCCGTGCTCCCTGCAGGAAGCACAGAGTCTTGACTGCTGGACCGTCAGGGAAGTCCCTTACAATGTCTAAAAAAAATCAGTAGGAAATCTGTTAAGAAAAATAAAAGTAATTTGCTGCAATATTTGGAATAGATGTAGCTCCATTTCCACACTGGCTTTCATGTTCTTCATTTCAAATTGCTACAATTTGTTATTTTCATACCAAAAGAGATTTTTAAGAAAGATGAGAACATAAAACTCTATTCCTCATTTCCTATAATTAGAGTCAGGAATTCTATGAAGTAACTATCATAATAAATACCCATAACTCACAGTTAAATAAGTTTAAATCTTCACAAATATCTGATGGGAAAATTCTTAGATATCCTGCATGCCAAAGCATCATTTTCCCTTAGGCTATGTAAATTAAACTGTATTTTTGACTAGCAGCAATGAGATAGAAAATATTAGTTATACAAAGACTGAAAGTTAACAGTACATCAAGTAAATAAACTTCTTTATTTTTTTAGAAAAACAGAGAATTATCAACGTGAATATTACTCATGAGAGAAAGAGGGAGAAGGAAAAAGGAGGTGAGCAGAAAAGGAAAGGGACCAACACAGAGATAGGTAGAGTTAATAACCTTGAGGCACTTAGCTGTCAGCAGATGTTAGCTATTATTATACGCAAATTACACTGTATAGTAAGTTGATAGGTGAGAGTAAGTTTTTTGTAGGAATAAAAGCAATAACTTCAGAGTGAAGGGAAATAAATATCATTAAGGTCATGAAAGAAACTAAGGCGACTCATGTAAACTACAGGAAATTGAAGTGATAAGGAGTGTCATGATAAAGCCAGATCTCCTCACCATATTATTAATAAAAGTCAGAATTTAAATTTTGTGCCCAATTGCTTATAACAAGTCCTTAAGAGCAAAGACACATAAAGACACAGAATACAATAATTATATTGCTTCTCAATTCGGATTCCATTATCAAAGGGACAATATCTGTATAATAAGTATTAGAAATAGTGATGAATAACAGGTAAACATGTAATTGCAGTATATTTTAAAAATATATAAATTTGTTATATACATCTTCATATAAAAATGATTTATATGCAGATATTCCTCATGTCCTTTTTAGATAATATTATATAAAAATTAATATAAGTCCAGTTAGATTAACTATGTAGTAAATTTCAAACTCTATTTCTCCATATCCCATTTGTAAATTAAAAGATGGGTTCTTACAAAACCCTTGGGAAGCCAGGATTGGAACAAAGTGTACTTCATAGGTTGGGGCTCCATTTATACACTGATTTCTGTCAGAAAAAGGTCACTACCATTTCTTCCAGCACAGGCAGTGCTATATAAGTAGGATGTGTGTAAACCAAAAACAAACACAAAAAAATCTTGGAGGTGATAAGAAGCATAAAAATGACAGTTGTCAATACTGTTATTGCTTAAGTATTGTAGAAACCCATTTGCTCTAATTAGCCCTAAGAATCCTCAAAAGGAGAATGTGAACAACCAATAAAAGTGATTTATTGGTAATAGATTCTGAAAATTTCTTTTACTGATAGATTCACATCAAAATATTACTTGATTTGTCCTGCTGACAATACTTATTGGGTATTTCTTTCACACACACATACACTACCCACTTCACATGATCACAAAGCAAAGCCAAAAGACAAACAAAACAAAAACTAAAAGGAATTTTTAGTATTTTAAAACTTCAAATCATCATTTCAACATGCAAATTATAGCCAGATCTATCGAGCACTTTTTTTAAGTTTATAAAGAGCATGCTAAGAGATGTCCATCTTTTTAATCAACTATTATCTACAGCTACCAAGGAGTTTATTTATACAGGAATCTATTTTTTATGACAAATTCAACTTTCTATTTTCTCATCTTCTAAAGACAAAAATATGCACAAACATCAGAATACTAAGGAGAGTTGGCAAACATTTTTTCCTAATTAGTACATTTTCTTTTAACTTTATTGAAACAATCACCCTGTAGCTTCTTAGTCTTATGTATCCAGGTGGCAGGTTTCAAGATGCCCATATATAGCAGAGATTCCCCATTTGGGCAAGTATAGCTTTTGTTTGTTTTGTTTTCTTAACAAAGAGCAAAAGGGGGTAAGCTCTCTGTTTTGTGGGAAACTGTCTTTGTTCCTTTGGCCCCCCTCATCCTCTCAATCCTTCTTTGGCTTGACAACACTCTAGCAATAAATCAGTATTGGCAAAACAAAACAAAACAAAACAAAAAACCCAAAAAAACCCTGCTTAATTATAATTAGGAAGAGGCTTACATAAGTGATGTTTCTGACTGCTGTTGTCATGAAGTTTCTAAACACATTCAAACTTGCCTCTCACCATTGCCTAAGCAATGAAACAATTTCAGAGAATGACTTACCCTCCCTTAATATAGTCAAGGAATGAAACTTCTGTTTTTACCAAGAAAGAAATTAACGTGACCTGAAAAAAGAAAAAAACAAGGCAGAATTACCTGCTGGTACTAATTGCATCCCCAAATGGACTTTTTTTCTGTTAGAGAGAAAATCATGTTTCCTAGCATTTTGAACATCAATAAAGATATTATTCTTTATTAAAATTTACTAGGACTGATTTTTCTTACATTTAAAATTATCAGAAGAAAAGGGGCCAAAAAATTAAATGACTCCTTTCTATGACCAGTTTACTTCCTTTGAAGAACAACATGCAAATTATCTACAAGGACACTGTGTTACTTCTCATTTTAGATATAAAGGAAAGATGAAAGGAAGCTAGAAAATGGTTAAAACTAAAAAATCAAAATCAGTGAGCTAAACAATATAAAAAGAAAGGGGTGTTTTGTCAGAGACCTGTAATGAGGCCATCTAATATCTTAAATGTCTTGCTTTATAAAAATCTTTTAAAAGAAAACTTGGAGGGAACTTATATTTGCTTCTCCCAAGGACAGTTAATCATAGGATAAAATTTTCAGTATATTTTTTATCAAGATAGGATGCTTTTGATTTTTCACAATTTTAACTTACTTTCATCTTTGCACCTTCCTGTACTGATTTAGTCCAGCATTTCCACAGAGTTGTCAATTTTAATGAACTATAAACAAATACTTTCACATCTTATAAAACAAGTCTTAAGTATAGCCTATAAAGAGTATAATATTTCTTATTACAACTTATACTTTTTCAGGTCTACTTGATTTTCTCTAGTGTGATTTCATTGAATGAAGAATTCATAATAAAATTTCACCTTCTCTCAGAGGCCATTCAACCCCTAGGACAACTTGCAGGAAGCTGGGTCGCTACCTCCTATAAGGTGTTCTCCATTACAATTCCCATAGGAAGTTAATTTTTTATTATATACATTCACATTAAAACCCTAAGTGAAACAGTGCAGTGTTTAGTAGCTTTTATTCAATACAAAATGTTATATATATTTTTTATTCATTTATTTGAATCCTTAATGAATAACATAAAATTTGACTTACTGTTCCTGAGTTAGTATATTTCTTCTTTTTTCCTTTCTTTTTGGGATTTATCACCTTAAAGAGCAGATAAAACAATTACAATGTCAGGTTTTATACTGAAATATTTTTAAAAATGTGTAGTCCAACCTGGTGCCTTTCACTTCTTATGTATTTATTCACTTACAAATGCCTTTAGTATGACTTCTAGATAGTCTATCGGCCAAAACTTCTCTGCAAAAGTTACTAGTGATCATCTTCTTTAAAAAATATATTTTCAGTAATATCCTTCTCAGTAACTTATGCATTGATTACCCTACCCATTTACATCTTCTTGATGTGAGAGAGATTTTTAATATTCAAGGTCCCAAATAATAGGTTTATTCCTAGGCATTTTATTTTTTTTGGTGCAATTTTGAAAGGTATTGTTTTGTTTTACATTCCCTTTCTGATATTTCATTGTTAGTGTAAATAAATGAAACCAAATTCTGACTGTTAATCTTGTATCCTGCTACTTTGCTATATTCATTTCTTAGATCTAGTAGTTTTTGCATGGAGTCCTTAGGGTTTTCTATATATAGTATCATGCCATCTGCATATAGTGACAATTTTACCTCTTCCCTTCCAATTTGGATACGTTTCTTTTTCTTGTCTGATTCCTGTGGCTGGACTTCCAATTCTATGTTGAATATACGTGGTGAGAGTGGGAATCCTTGTCTTGTTCCAGATTTTAGTGGGAAGGCTTTTACCATTGAGTATTTCACCATTTAGTACTCACTGTTGAGTATTATATTGGCTGTGGGTCCGTCATAAATGGCTTTTATTATGTTGAGATATAGTCCTTCTATTCCCACTTTGGTAAGAGTATTTTTTATCATGAATGGATGTTGAATTTTGTCAAATGCTTTTTCTGCATCTGTTGAGATGATCATGTAGTTTTTGACTTTCTTTGTTAATGTGGTGTATTGCATTGATTGATTTGTGTATGTTGAGCCATCCTTGTGAGCTTGGAATGAATACCACTTGGTCATGGTGTATGATATTTTTATGTGCTGTTGGATTCAGTTTGCTAATATTTTATTGAGAATTTTTGCATCTATATTCACCAAAGATATTGGCCTGTAATTTTCTTTGTTGGTGGTATCTTTGTCTGGTTCTGGTACAGGGTGATGGTGGCTTCATAGATGTCTTTGGGAGTGTTCCCTCCTCTTCAATCTTTTGGAAGAGTTTGAGAAAAATAGGTATAAGTTCTTCTTTGTATGTTTGGTAGAATTCACCTGTGAAGCCATCTGGTCCTTTTGTTTGTAGGGAGATTTTTTTTTTTTTTTTTTAACTACAGATTTTATTTCACTTCTAGTGATCAGTCTGTTCAATTATCTCTTTCTTCTTGATTCAATTTTGGTGGGCTGTATGTTTCTAGAAAGTTGTCCATTTCTTCTAGGTTGTCAAATTTGTTGGTATATAATTGTTCATGGTACGTTTTCATGTTGTTTCTGTATTTCTGTGGTATAAGTTGAGATTTCTCCTTTTTCATTTCTTATTTTGTTTTTTTTTTGGTTCTCTTTCTTTTCTTTTTGGTAAGCCTGGCCAGAGGTATGTCAACTTTGTTTATCCTTTCAAAGAACCAGCTCTTGGTTTTATTAATTTTTTTTTACTGTTTTTATAATCTCTATTTTATTTATTTTCTCCCTGATCTTTATTATTTCCTTCCTTCTACTGACTTTAGGTTTTGTTGGTTCTTCTCTTTATAATTATTTTAAGTGGTAGGTTAGGTTGTTTATTTGAGATTTTTCTTGCTTTTTGAGGAAGGCCTGTATTGCTATGAACTTCCCTCTAAGAACTGCTTTTGCTGCATCTCACAGATTTTGTATGGTTGTGTTTTCACTGTCATTTGTCTCAAGGTATTTGTTAATTTCCTTTTTGATTTCCTCTTTGACCCATTGGTTTTTTAGTAGCATGTTGTTTAGTCTCCATGTAATCATTTTTTCTCAATTCTTTTCCTGTGGTTGATTTCTAGTTTCATGCTGTTGTAGTCAGAGAAGATGTTAGAAATAATTTCTGTACTCTTAAATTTGTTGAGGTTAGTTTTGTGCCCTAGTATGTGGTCAATCCTAGAAAATGTTTGATATGCACTTGAAAATAATGTGTATTCTGTTTTTTTTTTTTTTTTTGGATGTAATATCCTGAAAATACCATTTAAGTCTAACTGTTCTATTGTATAATTTAGGATCTCTATTGCCTTATTGATTTTCTGTCTAGAAGATCTGTCCATTGATGTGAGTGGGGTGTTAAAGTCTCCTACTGTTAATGTATTCCCATCAATTTCTCCCTTTATGTCTGTTAGTATTTATTTTATGTATTTGGGTGCTTTTATATTAGGTGCATATATGTTGATGAGTGTGAAATCCTCTCTTGTATTTATCTTTTTTTCATTATATCGTGTCCTTCTTTATCACCTTTGCTTTAAAGTCTACTTTGTCTGATATGAGTATTGCAACACCCTCTTTCTTTTCATTTCCCTTTGCATGAAATATCTTTTCCATCCCTTTGCTTTCAATCTATGTGTGTCCTTTGCCCTAAGGGGGGTTTTCTTTCTCTTGTAGGCAGCATATTGTAAGCTCTTGTTTTTTATCCAGGCTACCACTCTATGCTTTTTTTTTTTTTTTTTTTTTAGTGATTTTTTTTGTTGTTGTTGTTGTTAAATTTTTATTTATTTATTTATTTTTGGCTGTGTTGGGTCTTCGTTTCTGTGCGAGGGCTTTCTCCAGTTGCGGCGAGCGGGGGCCACTCTTCATCGCCGTGCGCGGGCCTTTCACTGTCGCGGCCTCTCTTGTTGCAGAGCACAGGCTCCAGACGTGCAGGCTCAGTAATTGTGGCTCACGGGCCTAGTTGCTCCGTGGCATGTGGGATCTTCCCAGACCAGGGCTCGAACCCGTGTCCCCTGCGTTGGCAGGCAGATTCTCAACCACTGCGCCACCAGGGAAGCCCTATGCTTTTTGATTGGAGCATTCTGTCCCTTGACATTTAAGGTAATTATTGATACATATGTATTTATTGCCATATTAGACCTTGTTTTCCAGTTGATTCTTTGTTTCTTCTTTGTTCCTTTCTTTTTGTTTTTCTTTTGTGGTTTGATCATTTCCTTTTATTTTATGCTTGCATTCTCATCTTTTTGGTTTTTTGTGAATCTCGTATGTTTTTGATTTGTGGTTGACCTGTTTTTCAAGTACGTTAACCTCTTCCTATATCTGCTTGCTTTAGACTGATAGTCATATCGATGGAAACACATTCTAGAAAAAAAAAAAAGAATCTGCATTTTCTTACTCTCGTTCCCCACATTTTATGATTTTGATGTCCTTTTTTACATCTTCATGTTTATCCTTTTGCTGTTCCTTGTGTTTATCATCACTTTCACAAACAGGTTTTTTTTTTTTATATATATTTTTGATCTGCATACTGGCTAATTTAAGTGATTTACTTTCAAATTATGATTTCCTCCTTCCTATATCTTCTTGCTCTTTTTCTGTTCAGAAAAGATATTTCAATATTTCTTTTAGGATAGGTTTAGTATTGTTGTATTCTTTTAGTTTTTCCTTGTCTGAGAAATTCTTTATTTCTCCTCTTATTATAAATGATAATCTTGCTGGGTAGAATATTCTAGGTTGCAGATTTTTCCCTTTCAAGACTTTGAATATATTTTGCCACTCCCTTCTAGCCTGCAGTGTTTCTGTAGAGAAATCAGCTGACAGCCTTATGGTGGTTCCCTTGTAAAGAACTCTTTGTTTTTCTTTTGATCCTTTAGAATCCTCTCTTTATCTTTAACATTTGTCATTTTTATTACAATATGTCTTGATGTATGTCTGTTTGGATTCATCTTGTTTGGGACCCTCTGTGCTTCCTGTAACTGGATATGTTTCCTTCTTTAGGTTTGGGAAGTTTTCAGCCATGATTTCTTCAAATACATTTTCAATCCCCTTTTCTCTATCTTCTCCTTCTGGAATCCCTATTATGCATAGATTGGCACACTTTATATTATCCCATTGGTCTCTTATATTGCTTTCATTTTTTTTTTTTTTTTTTGCATTTGACATTCTATCTGCTGTTCTGATTGGTTAATTTCCATTATTCTGTCTTCCAGATCACTTATTCTTTCTTCTGCATTATTCATTCTGCTACTCACTGTCTTTAGCTCAGCTTTCATCGCAGCAACTTAATTTTCTAAATTTTCTTGGCTCCTCCTTATAGTTTCTAGTCCTTTTTACAGTAATCTGCATTTTTGTCCATAGCCTTTCTTAATTCCTTCAGTATTTTCATTACCTCCTTTTTGAACTTGGTGTCTATTAGACTGAAGAGATCTGTTTCATTGTTTGTTCCTTCAGGGGAATTCTCTTGGGCTTTTAATGGGAGTGGTTCCTCTGCTTCTTCATTTTGCTTATATTTCTCTTTCTCTGTGAGTTTAAGGGAAACAGCTATCTACTGTAGTATTGGAGGGCTATTTATATACAGGAGCCTCCCTGCATAGCTTGTATGGGTTTAATATTTTTTTGTTATGAGGGCTGTTTTTGGTTTGGATGCTTGCCATCTCTTTCCTCAGTGTGCGCTGGCCATTTTCCCCTTGATAAGGGGTGTGCAGGCACGTGGCTCATGTAGGCTCCCAGGAAGGTGGAGGCAGAGGTTGGCTCTGGGTTGTGGGACCCTTGGCAGCCATGGTGGGTCATGCACCTTCCCAGGGAATCTGGCGCAGCAGTTGGTGCCCAGTCACAGGACCCTCTGTGGCAGTGGTGGGCTGTGCATGCTCCCAGGAAAGCAGAAGCAGTGGTTGGCTCCCTGTTACAGGACCCTTGGCAGTGGTCTGCACCTGCCTCTGGAGTCCGAGATGGCAGTGGAGGCTTGTACCTACCCCTGCAGCTCATGTACGTGGTGCCCTGCCACCTGAGAGTGTGTGTGGAGAAAGAAGCTCCTATGGCGGGCCCACCCCTCTCCTTGCATGACCCCCAACAATAGCACCCTCCCTCTCTGGTGGGCCCAGGCCTCCTCTCACACCACACTCTACCCCCCTCAGGCTGTCTCCATGCAGCCAACCCCAGTCTTCTCCCCCGGGTCTGACCACCAAAGCCCAAGCCTCAGCACACAGCCCCCACCTGCCCCAGCGATGAGTGTCTCAGGCTGGGGAGTGCTGGGTGGGTGGCACTGACCATGTGTGCAGGTCTCTTTGCACTTTGCCCTCTGTAAACCGGTTGCTGTGTTCTCCTCTGAGGCTCCAAAGCTCTCCCTCTGTCCCTGCTGATCTCCTTGCCAGTAAGGGGACTTCCCAGTGTGTGGAAAACTTCACCTTTTCACAGATCCTTCCCAGGAGCACAGGCTCTGTCCTGATTCCTTTCTCTCTCTCTTTTTTTTTTTTTTTTCTCTTTTTTCTTTTGCCTTATCCAGAGATTTTCTTGCCTTTTTGGAAGTCTGAGGTCTTCTGCCAGAATTCAGTAGATGTTCTATGAGAATTGCTCCACATGTAGATGTATTTTTGATGTAATTTGTGAGAGAATGTAAGCTCCATGTCCTACTCCTCCACCTTCTTGATCTGATCTCAAGTAGGAAGTTTTTTAAAGCTCTGGCATATTGCTGGGGATCTAGAAGACCAAATGCTTATGCAGGACTGTATGCATGGCCAGGGAAGACCTTGAGGAAGCCCTAATCCTTCAACTCTGGCTGACTTTGAGTATCTGTTTAAACAGCAAGTAAAAGCCAAGGCAGAATTTTATACTTGGAGCATATAAGAAGTGCACCAACATACACAAATCTCTGTCAAATCATGTGTTGAGCACTAGCTAACCAGGCACAGGCTGAAATGACCCACACAGCAAAGAAGAAAGACTTTACAGAAGTACTCCAGGAAAGTAACTAAACAAACAAACAGCAACAACAACAAATCCCGGAAAAGCAGGGGATCTGATCTCCAGTGTTACTATATTATATTTTTTAAAACTTTCCAACATTCAACAACAACCAAAAATACAGGACATGCATAGAAACAAGAAAGTATGACCCATATATAGGAAAAAAGCAATCAATAGAAACTGCCCCTGGGAAATTGTAGATACGGGATTTATTTAATAAATTATTTAAATCAGCTACTATAAATATGTTTAAAAAACTAAAGAAGCTATATATAAAGAAATAAAGTATGAAACAATGTCTCACCAAATAGAAAAATCAATAAGTAGGTCAAAATTATTAAAAAGAACCAAATAGAAATTCTCAACTTAAAAAGCACAGTAACAAATGAAAAATTTGCTAGAGGAGCTAAATAGAACATTTGAGCTGGCAGAAGAAATAATGAGTGATCTTGAAGATGGGTCAGTTGAGATTTTCTAGTTTAAGAAAGAAAAGAAAAAATATGAATCTGTGAGATATGATCAAGCATAACAACATATATACATACATATATATATATATATATATATATATATATATATATATATATATATATATATATATATATATATATATATATACATATACTGGGAGTATCAAAAGGAGAAGGGAGAGTGAAAGGGGCAGAAAGAATATTTGAAGGAATAATGGTTGAAAATTTCCATGGTTGCCTCAACAAAACTGAATCCCTTACATGTGTGCAGAAAATGAAGTTTCAATGTATTGGACCAAGAGCTAGCTGTTCATCGAAATTCTAAATCTACTTAGACATAACACAGAATGTTCCTCCAGATTTTCTTCAGACTGATCTCTTCTACTGATAATATGAATAATAAGAACACATTTTTATTTGAAGTTGTGGCACAAATATCCATGCAGGTATTTAATAAGGAATAATTGTTACTAAGCTTCTTTGTCATAACATCAGATGCGACACCAATCTCGTTAAGCAAGCTTTGTCAGATAAGAGAGATCCAAAGAGAAGAAGACATTTTAAAGCTAAGGAAACTCAAAATAATTGATCTCTGGAGCATTATGTGACTGTCAGTAAATGAGTTCTAAGTACAAGGAGGACTAGTATGCATGTGTTGTTTCTCCTCAGCCTTGAGGGTTTGGAGAAAAAACAGGCATCCATATAAGTCAACCTGTCTTATATTACTTCTACTGTCTATTTAGAGCATTAATATTCTGTCCCCGAAAGACCCAGACAGAAAAATTGATCCATTACTCCAACTTTGTCTTTGCCTGGGTAGCTTTCTTGGGATAAGCTTGCTGCACCCCTCTCTAGATATCTCGTAGTCAACTAGGTATATATAGCACCTATCAAGATAATCTAAATGCATTTTACGTGTTTGTCTCTCCCATTAGACAGTGAAATTTTCATTCATTGCTGCATCCTTGGGGCCTAATATAGAGTGTGGAATATAGAAGTCATGTCATAAATATTTTATTCATAAACTAATAAATGCATGGAATACAACTGCTTTAGCCTAGTAAAAAGGTGATAGGAGAAGGAGATTCCTCCACTCTTAACTTAAAGGAGGTCAATTTTAGTGTCAAATAGTGTCAGTCTGGAAGGAAACAGTTATCATTATTGACTAAGTACTGAGATATTCTCCTTTGCTAATGATGCATATTAAATTTAAAAAATCACAGAGGGAAATTCCTGGCGGTCCAGTGGTTAAGAGTTCACCTTCCAATGCAAGGGGTGCGGGTTTGATCCCTGGTTGGGGAGATAAGATCTTACATGCCTCAGGGTAAAAAATCCAAAACATAAAACAGAAGCAATATTGTAACAAATTCAGTAAAGATTTTAAAAATGGTCCACATCAAAAAAGTCTTTAAAAAAAGTCACAGAGAATGTACAGATAACAAAGTTCAAGGATTAACAGTGCTAGAACATACCTTATGCTCAACACGTATCTGGCAGTTAACTGGCAAGATAGGTTTAAGGCAGAAATAACTAGTGTGTTTGCTTTAATAACTTGGATTTCTTTAATGACTGAATCATACTTTCTCATTTCCTTCAGTCTTCATCTAAATAACAGTTAAGATGCTCAAACATACTAAGCAAAAAAACGACTTGTTATATAACACCATGCCGACACAGCAGATTTTTCTATTTTTATTAAAAAAGGATTGAGGAAGAGCTTAGGAAGGCAAAATATAAAGGCTGAAGCTCAAGGAAGAATAAACTTGTATCTATATTGAATGTTTTTAAAATAAGAAAACGTTTCATAGGCAAGAATTTTTAAATCACTCAAAGTAGATTCGAAAGACCACATGATTTGAAGAGAAATACTATTATTTAATCTCAAAAACCAATCTGCTCAATAAGTTTAAAGATTCTTACACATATTGGTAACCTTTGGCAATTATCTTTTGTAAAAACCTATTCCTTAAAAGAATAAATATACTTATTCCAGAGAAAATAATAAAATAAAACTCCTCTTACCTCATATATATTGAACTGTGATTGCCCTCTAGAAAGTTCCCTATAGCTTGTTGTAAATTCTCCAATGAAATCATGACTAAAATTAAGGGGAAAAATATACATAGTATTAGTTTTCATACAACTGTTAATTATGTTTTAAAGCTTTAAAAAATATAGTTTAATCATGAAAAATGCTTGATATTATTATGAACATAACTTAACATGATAATTTAAAACACACTGATACATAATTTCATTGTTCTTTAATTGTTATGTATACCCAAGATTACATTTTGTTAGTATTCAAAAAATATTTAATTTATCCCACCAATGTTAATATTTCAAATAGGTATATTAGGTTTAATAACTCATATCTCAAAAGCATTTCATCATCTATGCTATCCAAATGATTAACTATTAATTAGGATGAAAGTTTAAGACACTCAAAAATTTATTATTATCCATATCGATAATCACAAATATAATATACAAAATCTTCAAACTTTTCTATGACCAGGATGTAATAGGACACTATTTTTAAAAGGGACACTATTTTTAAACATTAACATAGAGAATATTCGCCAAGCCTTATACTAATAATTTTAAAGTACATTGTTAATACCAAACATGGTTATTCTAAACTTCTTTACATTAAAGCAATCATCACTGCCTTCTCAGAAAGCAGAACTTCTACAGGTGCCTTCTTAGTTTAGGTGTGGAAGGGTAAGGATTGAGAAAGCATATGTTAATTCTCACTATAAAATCCTTACCAATGTGATTACTGAGGCTGGCTTATGCAACTGTAAAACAGATGTTATGCATTCACCAGTTTAGAAGGGACTTGTATTCTACTACTCTGCAGTAATTTAATAGTCAGCACTAGGTTGAACACACACTGCTGAGAAATAAACATAAAATGCTGGTATTTGGTGCAGTGGTGAAATGTAATGCATCAGAGGAAGAAGATAAAGACTGTGGGAGCTGAAGTAATAAAACAAACATAGGGGGTGTTGTCACTGCTATTTGTATCATAAGAGTTTAAGCTTGGCCCACTTGCTTGCAAATGTGAGGTGTTTATTACCATAAAAATGGATATTTTCCCCAAACTCCAGGCAGGTTTATGCTTAACTGTGATTCACTAAAATCCATAAACCTTCCATAGACCTGATGACCAGTAACAAGCTACAAGCAAATTGTGGCTAGCCAATAAATACTGATTGCTAAAGCTGGGATTTCAAAGAAAAACTTGCTGCTATTAATTTAAGAAGCGTTTTTGCAATAAAAAAATATATTTTTAAAATTAAGACAAAACTCAGATATCCAGCCTTCCAGTTCTCCCTTATCTTAAAGATCTTGTACATTTATGACAATAGTCTATACAGGGCATTCCTCTTTACCCCAGTATCACCTTGACCTCTTTTAGATTTAACTTTCAAAAGCAGATCTACACACATGAAAATGATAAAAGGAAAGAGCATTGAAGACTGTAACCAAATATATTTGCATTTTTGCATTTGTGAATCCAAACCCCAGTATTCACTCTTTCAATTTACACAGGGAAAATTACAAAACAGTACTTTTGTGCTACACATTTCTTATAAATAAAATAATTCTCTTTGACTTTTAGAAGTGCAAGCTTATAACTGTGATATCGTTCACAGAAATCTTAAAAATTCTGAGTTATGGAAATTCTGCTTAGAACTTATCCTCTTCCATTGTTATGCGTGTTTTATATAACTTAAGTAATAGTCACCGAGAAAATGTTCTATTAAAGCACTTCAAACACAACACTTTGATACTGGTAAGTGTGGACAAGGCTTGTATAACCAGAGCTCACCACACTTGTGGTAGGAACCTAATATTGACGGCTTAGAAAATGGCTGGATCATTTATGCCCTCATGGTAGTTTTCTGACTGTGTAAATTCTGTTTGGTTTCATTGTTTAAATTCAATGTTTAGGCCTCCTGCCACTCAATACTAATCAAGAACTTGGTTGAGAGAAGCAATAGTTACTGGTTTCCATTACTCAATTGAGATTAATTATGCAATTACTCAACCACATCTCAAGAACATGTAATACATCCATCTGGATAAAGTCTGTCCAACACAGTGGCAAATCTGGACCCAAGTGCAATGGTCAGGTTTCCTCAACTGCACACTGACATGCCATGCTGAAGTCATGGTGAAACTTTCTAAGAAGCAGTTTTTGAACATTTAGTTCTGTTTTGTTCTTGTTAAATTTGTTACTCTGCAGAGTTGAGTGATTAACAAAGGGGTACAATTCTCTTTGGTCTCAGTGCTAGGAATCTGTGCTGCTCGTGTTTCCTATTCTGAAAAGACCCTGTTTATCATGAAACGGATATTTTTGTCTCTGAAGTTGGTTGTTAAAAGAGCTTAAGCCAAATTTGTGGCACATCTCTAGCAGGATATGTTTTCATCATGTGCTAGGAATCCTCAGCAACCTTTTCGGATATCTTACTCTTATTTTCCCTTTGCTTCAATTTCCTCACACAGTTTAGTTCACTATGTCTAATTATAAGCTTCCTTGGATCTTTTCAGAATAAGACAGAACATAAATAAATGAAAGAATGAATAAAATACTCGTTCCCCCTTCTGAATCTTGTTCAAGATGATTATTTTGCATAAAACACTTAATTTGCATGTCATACAAATGCAATGCCATCCTTGTGCTGTAGAGGAGAAAATGTACTGAGTCACAAATTACATTTCATGCTCCAAGATTTCTGTGACATACAGAAAACACATCATTGCATTTATTCAGATACAGATAAATGGATGATCAAGAAGTGATGATTTGTCATAAGATCATAAACATAAGTGGCAATAGCAATGAAATAGCCAAGCCTAGACATAAGGTGCTTTGTCTCAAGAATACATCTGAAGAACCTGGGTGGATAAGTGAATAATTCTCAGGTCAATTTTGTCATAGATCTCTTGAAATGCATGAGAATTTTTAGTTTCCCTTGTCAACTGCTGTTCTTCAAATATTATATATTAAATCATAGGTAAGTACTTTAAAGTAAGTATTGAAGGTGGTTTTCACTGATTTATTCTTATAATTATTTTTTCCCATCATCAACCATTAGTAGATTCTACTGAGATTAAAAGAAAGAAAAGTAATTTAATATTTTTATCTGTTCACAACTGTCAATACTGTAATGTTGAAACAATTCTCACTATACAGATAAATATGATGAATAGTACTTTGATAATAAATTACAACCAACAATTTCCTTGAGATTCAATAATACTGCTTTGCTATTTCCTGTTAATTTAATTGTAACTAAAATAATTATTCTATGTTATAAGTCTCAAGCTCTCTGACTGCATTTACAAAATAAAGTTTACTGCAGGGTGGTTGATCTGATTTGTGTCCATTTACATCTCTAATGTTTTTCCAAAAAATTTTTATAATTGATATATGTTATTTAAAATCTGAGGAAATAAACCAATATTGAGAGCAAATTGATTAATATTATAGGTAGTAACTTGCCTCTAAAATGCCTTGTTTGAGTAAAGTGATTAAATTTTTGAATAAAATCTGAATATCATTTCTATGCTCTATTAATAGTGGAAAATGGGTATTATGTATATTCATATTTATATCTGAAACATGTAGGACAGTCCCTACTTAACAAAGTGTCCATCTTCCCCTACTTTTGGCATCTTGTTTCACTTATCTTTTACTCTACTGCTTAGCTATTATCTCCTCTAAGAAATCTTTCCTGCTTTATGCTCTTCCTCTTTGTTTAAAAAAAACCCAATTCTCTCTATCATCATATTTCCTATATTGTATAACAGCTGTTTATATATCTCCCCTCTTAGTTTTTATAACATACTTGAAGGTAAGAAAGATGATAATTTCATCTCAGTATTCCCAGCACCTACTTCAGTGCCTGGTAACCAATGGGAATTTTTGAATGTTGCAAAGATACTCAAGTTAATATCATAGTCATGCTGTAATCTTACCTTGCCAGTAATATTAACAATTTTGCCTCTCATGAATTTTATTTAGCCCAAAAGAATGGCACAAGTGCAAAACATATTAGCCATTGGTACTCTATTTATTTGAAACAACTCTGAGGGTAATGCTGATAACTGTTATTTTCTCATAGAAATGCACTCACATAATCACACCAAAGACATAGAAAAAAAGAGACGAGAATATTGCCTTTGCTTGGTGTTTCCAATGATCTTCCTAAAGATCAACCTGCTTTGGGCAGAATAGATGATGCTTATTTTCCTCTCAGTCATTAAACTAATTTTTGCACGTAGGTACAAATGACAAATACATACTGAATCCATCTCATCCCTCTCTCTATCATCATGTTGTCTTGAGTAAATCAGTCACTTTGAGGTCTTTACATCTTCACCTAAAAATTGGAGGCAATGTCTATTTACTGTTTTGAAAATAATCCTAGATAATTCATTTGAATTCTTTCTGTGAAAGGTGTTTAATTCCTTATAAAAGACATTACTAAAATAATTTTTCTGATTAGTAAGTAATATGACTCTAGACACTTATATGTATAGTTTTAAAGAAGCTTTAATCAAAATAACCCTTTGAAGATGTAACAGGCTTATGAATTGACATTTGGGAGTTACACATATACCTGTGGCTTGTACTGGTCTGATGTAAGAATGCTTAATTCATTAAGCATACCTCTTTTTTGGAGTGTGACATGTTTCAGGTGTGCATTAAAGAATGTCTCAAATGAGGATTTGTAAACAAACTGTATATTAAAGATAATTTCTCTAATTGGGATGCTGAAAAGATTTCAGCACAAAAATTGGCAGGATATTTCCTATTTGAAACCAAGTTATTAATTCCATAATGACAAGTAAAATGTACCATGGGATTTGTGATTTCCCATGATCACCACAAAAAGTCTTTATAAGTCCCGATAACAATAGCATATCAGCTGTCCCTGATTTTGCTTTTTTTTTTTTTTTTGCTTTCCTTCTAGTCAAAGCTTTTGACTTTGACCCAACTTTTCAGCATTTAGGAATGTTTTTATTAATGAGATGACACTGGCCCTCACTGATTCTTAAAATTTCAACAAAATCAAGTCTTTTTTTTCTTGTAACTTCCTCAAATCCTGACAGAGAATTTAGTTTACTTTAAAAAGTCAGAAATATTTCTTTAACTATTCCTCAGTTATGAGTTGGTCTATATTTAAATCTACAGAACTATCATGATTCTTAATTAATTGCCCCAGTAAACACAGATTATCAGCACATTCTGACAAAAGTAATTTTTTTCTTTGTAATGTCCTGGTTTATTTTTACTGGTAGAAATTATTATATATAAGATATATATGAATGTATTCAATGTAGAAGTTTTCATTTATCTCCAGTTTTGTTGAAATTTTAAGTAATTTCAAAAGGTTTACATTTTCTTTGCTCCTTCTGTAGATTACAACAACACTTCTGAGCCTCCAAGAAGGAAACAGATATCACCCTCAAATATTAACAATTCCCAGGAGGAATAGGCTAATTTTATCAGTCTTATTAACACCTGCTCCTTGATCCATTTCTAATACAGGCAGAAATTTTAAAAGATATAAATACCATATATATATAAAATAAGTCTTCATTTCCTTTTGGGTGTAAATATATATAAAATTTTATATAATCATATATAATGTTACATCTACATAATCATACATTTTAGTAAGTTTATATTTCACTTATTATTACTTAATATTTTGCTTATTAACTTTATTTTCACTTATTTTTTATCTACACAAAGAGTTAGACAAACCACATTTTCTAAGATAAAGACAATATTTTTAATGTGGTTTAGATATAGCAAATGATATATGCCATAATAAAGGAACTGTTCTTTATGATGATTTATCAGATTGAAACCAAAATTGTATGCTTAAGTACTCCAATTTTTAAAAAAATATATGCTATATACGTATTTTTAAAGTGTATTTTATATTATATACATTATTTACAATGTTAGATTATTTAAACTGCATGTGTATCTGTAAATTTTAACTACACATAAAGTCTAACTTCTGAAAGATAATTACCTTCAATTTTTTTCTATTGCCTCTAATAAGTTTAATGCACCAAAATATTGTCAAGCAAAAACTCCTCATTCAAATTCAAATTTGCCTAATCAAATAAAAGTGTGTCATATCTAAAGCCAAAAATTCTTAATGTAAAATAACTTTTACCTAGCAACAGTTTCACAAATGCCATTTAATTCATTATAAGGCAGGATGGAGTTTCTTTAGCTCTACAGCACCTTTGGATATTTTTCTACAATTATATGAATTAGGAAGTTAACTGAGATAACATCTGAAGTAAAAATCTTCTCCAATTTTATGGATTTTTATTTTTAATTTAATTAATTAATTTATTTAAAAAATATATTTTTTATTTATTTATTTTTGGTTGGGTTGGGTCTGTTGCTGCGTGCAGGCTTTCTCTAGTTGCAGCGAATGGAGGTTACTCTTTGTTGCAGTGCGTGGGCTTCTCATTGCGGTTGCTTCTCTTTTAGCGGAGCACGGGCTGTAGGCACGTGGGCTTCAGTAGTTGCACCACTCAGGCTCAGTAGTTGTGGTGCACAGGCTTAGTTGCTCCGCAGCATGTGAGATCTTCCCAGACCAGGGCTCGAACCCTTGTACCTTGCATTAGCAGGCGGATTCTTTACCACTGTGCAACCAGGGAAGTCCCCAATTTTGTGGATTTTTAAATACTTATGTTATGCATGTCACATACTTTTCTCTGTAATTTCAAAGTGATTGAATTCTAATCTTTAGCTTGAGCGTTAATCTCTGGAAAGAAATGTCTGTGTGATTCAGTATCCCGTTTCTAAAATATACACTATCAGTCAGTGAATGTTATTTTTTTCAGACTAATGAGAATTAATAAAAATAATCAGTATTACTATAATAAGCAAAGCAAAACCAAACAAAACAAATGGAACATAAGCAGTATTAACATAAAATAATAATAAATTTGATGTTGATGATTTTAAAATCAAAGTTTTAAAAAAAATGAGATTCCATGCTTTTGTAGCTTCTTAGTCTTTCTTTGTCATTGGTTTATGCCCAAATAAATGCAATTCAAAGTAATCACTTCCTCTCCAGCATATTAATACAGTAAGTCCCCTACATATGAACCTTCAAGTTGCAAACTTTCAAAGATGCAAACGTGAATGAAATTGAAGCTTGCCCTCCATCTCCTATTGCTGAAGATCCCTCAGCTATATCATCTCCCAACTCTTCTCCCTCCTCCCCTCAGTAACTCTTCTTGCCTGTTCACTTGATGCCAGCCCCTGTATGCCAGCTGTTGTATCGTATTACTGTATTTTTCAAGTTACTGTACTGTAAGATTAAAAATGTTTTCTTTATTTCTTTGTGTTTGTTTGTTCTTTATGTATTATTTGTGTGAAAAGTATTATAAACCTATTACAATACAGTACTATATAGCCGATTGTGTTAGTTGGGTACCTAGGCTAAATTTGTTGGACTTATTAACAAATTGGACTTACGAATGTGGTCTTGGAATGGAACTCATTTGTACTTAGGAAACCTACTGTAACCTTTATTCAAGACTAAAAAAAAAGCATACAAACACCAGTCATAAGAAGATAGGCTCAATTCATAGTTTAAAAAATGTTATTTTAGCTATGTAGCATATGCTTTTATAAATTGTTTGCTAACACACTGGTATATTTCTGGGTTAGTGCTCATAGATTAGTACTTAATTTATGTATTACTTTTTTCACTCAAACTTGCCTGAGTTCATAGATAAATCTATTTGCTCATCTATCTAGATTTGCTATAATATTGCTAGCTTTGTTTATTCTCTGTAAGCATTGACTACTACTGTAATGTCTTTAAGAGATAATTATATCATCTTAACTTGTCTTGCTTTCCCACAATGTTTAAGACTGGAACACAGGGATTCTATCATTTCTCTAACCAAGGTTCGTACTGATAGGAAAGTGCAAGCGAAAAAACCTGACAGGAGTAATAAACACACACACACACAACACACAAATCCCAGCCTGAAGTAGCAAAAGCTGGCAAGTTGCACACTACAAACCACTGCTACCTATGGTTCGCCTTTTCAGTGGCGAACAATCCCTTCTTCGCCTCTGGCATATCTTTTCTATTCTATATGTAGGGACACTTTTTCCTACAGTGCTGCCAGAGTTGCCAACAAACATAAGTGTTCTAGCTCCCTTGCCATCCTTACTTGTGGAAGGATGCTCTCTCTGGCCACCAGTCTCCATACTGTCCATTACCTTCCTGACAGGCTGAGGTACTCCAAAAGAGACAAGAGAGATCAACTGCAAATGGTAAGTCACAAAGATGAGGAAATTAAAGTAAATTTGCTATTGAAGTTCTTTCAAACCTATGGGGAAAATGCATTTTGGAGAGCTTTCTTTGATCAGTGTCAAGGTTTCAGATTTAACAGGCTTACAAACTAAAAAAAAAGTGTGTTTATGCAGTAGAAAAGTATGAATTATTGCTGTTGTAGTTTCTAATTAACATGTATAGATAATTCAGATAATTCAAGCCTGAAAGCAGTCATCCAAATTGCCTAGAATATTTATCTCAAATAAAACCAAGTAATTCTCAAATACTTATCTCAAATAAATAAAATATTTATCTCAAATAAAACCAAGTAATTAACAAAATCTACTTTTATTTTGTGCTGTGTAGACCAGGCATTGGTAGTAAAAAATGTACCTGTTATAAATTTAAAAAATGATTATCTCACTTTGGTGAAATTTCACTTTTAAAGCTGACAGAGTTTACTGTAATCCTTGGCATAGATCTCATGTGGCAGCTCAGAACTTGCAGATTTGAAAGAGTTTCAGCTACAGGAAGTTGTGTGCTTATTTTTATATTAATATACTTCACATTAATACAAAAATAATAACTACTTATCACCATTCAAGATTTATAAGGTCTTTTTGAATACCTATATAACTATTCTTTCCACTTCTCTAAATGAATATTATTTTCTTATACTACTTATGGAGAAACAAACTTTTTAGGTATTTTGGGTGGCTCTAATAATTCTGTATATGTTTTTGAGCAGTGTAATTTTTATGATAATGGTTTTAACAGTGTAAATATCTTCAAAGTATTAGAATATGGAAATAAGATAATATACCTCATAAAAGTTTTTTTTTTGGTTAGAAGCTTGAATAAATTAATATATTTTAAACTATATGAGGCTCCAGAAGACTATGAAGCAAAATTTCAGAATACTTGAGTTTCCGAGAGATACAGATCTAAGACATTAATCAACATTAAAAGTACTGAGTGAGTACTTTTAGATGGATAATCCGTATTTGTAGAAGCTCTTCTTCTTTAATACTAAGCATAGTAGGAACCTTGTGCTTAAAACCCAACCTAAAAACCTGTGAATTTTCTAGTGGAAATCAAAGAACTATCCATGCAACTCAATAAAAATAATGTTTTCCTATTGGTTCTACCTTTGGGTTCTACTGACTCTGGTTAAGTCATTAGGCTTCTTAGTAAAATTTTTCACCCCTCAAAATCATAAAATATACTTTCTCATACACTTCAGAAAAAAAGTTTAATTGATTAACTTGAGTTGTTCTGAACAGAATACCAGAAAAATGTTTTGGGTTCTTGGAAGAAAGGTACTATATTAGAAAATGGCCATAAATGCATAATCTCAATATATGTTAAAATTAATTTGAGAGGTTAAAGTATAAATTTACAATACATACATTCCATTGGCTTGCTTGTTTAAACTATGCTCTATATATACAAATATATTAGCATGTAATATAAAGTGCATATATGCTCAACTCTTTTTACATATTAAATATCTTATTCTATACAGTTAGTAAAATAACAATCAAGAACTATTTAGAGAGCAATGGCTTCAAATGGGCATTATGAATGTGTGAAGATTTAAATATAAGAATATTTTTATATAGATCTAAATAAATATTCCAATTTTGAATTCACTTTAAATATAAACCATAGGGAAAACTGCACATCAAAAAATTCTTCTCTAGTTTGTATGTTTATTCTGTTCTACAGATAAAACCACAAATTAAGGCCAAAAAATATGAGTTAACAAGTATTGTATCTCTATTCCAGAGTCATAATCATAGAATGATTCTAGTAAATCAAGCAACTTAAGTAGCATGATCATTAAATATACATATATTTTCATATGTTTATAAAATTTTATTTCAAGTATGTATCAATCTCAAGATTTAGAAGACTTGCTTCTGAAAAAGTTTGCAAATAATTCTGCAACACCCCTTAGTGTTGCATATATGATTGTAATTAATACATGCCATATATATAATTAACCTGAAATTCGAAAGTTAATAATCCAGATTATTTTCACTTCCTTAGAAACATTACATAATACATATTATATATAGGAGAAATTGTGATACCAAATTTAGTTCTTTTTAAGGACCTTATTTACTACTCACAATATAGTTACTGAGTACTCCCTCTAACTGAATCTTAATGCCAAACAATTACATTTAATCTGTTTAAATATACACACGGAATAAATAAGAAAAATGCAAGAGAATGGCTTATTTTCAGATATTCTTTGATCGTGTCAAATTGAGTGCAATGCCAAAGATGGAAATTTTATGTGGTGCTAGCATAATATTAAAATGTCGCTAATTTTTAGTAACATAAATCTTAATGTGGACTATAATACATGGCTTAAACTATAACGCAGAAATGATTCAAAACATTATAAAATGTGCATACAAAAGAAAGTTGTGTCTTCCATTTCTAATGAAGTGGATAATTGAAGCAATTACTTAGATAATATAAATACACAACTATCTGTATACTTTAAATAAAACCTATTTTGCAGTTTTTGTTTTCCCATCTTCAACTTGCATGTATAGGCACAAATTAGAAATTATGAGTACCAAAACTATGCACCCAAGCAGGTTGGAACTAAGAATATCATAACTGAACATCAGAGTTTAAATATCAAAAACAGAGTAGAAATGCTTGATGTAGGAGAGCAGTGAATCAAACTTCAGGACATTAAGTATCTTTTAGGAAGCTCAGCTCAGTCATTTGGTTAAAAACTTTTAAAAATAAATAAATAACACCAAGTTCTCAAATATATCTGAACATTTACCAAAGCTAAGTTTTCACTGGTAGTGACAATATTCTGTGTCTTAGTTTTCCTTCAGATCAATACAATTTGCATTTTAAGTGTGATTTGACTATAACATGAATAAATGGCTAAAATATTATTTTTGTCTTGTTTTAATTCTTTCAGGTTATGCCTGTTATAGTTACCATCAAATGCTAAAAGTAAGAACCTGTGCTTCAAGGGAAAGATTGTGGACTTCTGAATATCATGTTCCATTTTTCCTACACTAAGATGATGGGAGATAAAAGCAGCACTTAGAAAGGCAGTTATGTCAGAGGAATAAACAGTAGTTTGCTTTGAAAGCTATGACTACCTAATAGTCATATAAAATAGACAAGTCATTTCCACATTCTGAGCCTTAATTTTCATATCTAAAAAAGAAAAAGAACAATAATAATGTTCCTTTTGGGGATTTCTTTTTATAATTGAGAGGGAATATGTACAATTGCTTAGACTATTAAATTAAAATTAAAACTCTTATAAATAATAATCATGAAATTGAATTATCAAAGTATTCTATAAGAGAAATTTATACAACAAAAAGACCACACCACAATACTCTTTCTTTCCCATTCATATTCTCTCTTGCCTATCTCTTTTATCTCTCTCTTTCTGACTAGCCAATTTCAATGGAATATTAAAATTATTACAAAATAAATGTATTTGGCAAGTTCATGTCTGTAGTGAACTTCTCAGTTGTCAAATTTTAATAAACTGTTTTTTACAGGATTTACTTATTGCTAAATTTAGTTTCATGTGTATTTGGAACACTAATAGGTGATTGAGAAACATAGAGCTACACAACACATGTTAACACAAAATCTCAAATTGTCTTCGTGCTTAGAATCAGAGAAAACAGTGGGTGAACATTACATACCAATAATCATTCTATTGTATAAAGGACAAGCATCATTACTAACAAAAAGTCTTCATTCTCACAACCAGAAGTTTCGTTTAACTGTAAGACCTTTATGGCCAGCTCTGCAGAATTTTCTCCCAAAACTCTCATGAAGCAATCACATATACTTAAATTGTTCCAAATAAATTTTTAAAGTAGAGGGTTCTCCAATTTATACCTTTAATTTATATTCAAACATCTCTCCAATTCCCTAGTCTCATAGTTCTAATAGCCTGATACACATCTCCACTGTGATATATAATTTTGAAAACAGGAATTGAGGGTGGGAAAGAGAAAAGGAAATACTGTAAATGGCAAAATCTTTATCAGCACATTCTTGGGAGCGATAAAGAGAAACTGGATAAAACCTAGTCAGGACTTGGAAATATCTGAATCTGTTAGGAAGAGAGAGCTGAGCCATGTGTAAGAAAGCACAACAGAAATAGGTTGATGTCATCTGAAATGTTCTCATTCCTCTGGCATGAGATCATCAGGAGAGTTTTAGTATTATCTGATTGAGACTATAAAATAGGTTTACATTTGGAGTATCATCAAGACTAAGCAAAAGCTAATATTAGAATTTTAAATTCACCAAGTCCAAAACCAAGTCCATTATATCCATAAACATGGTTTAATTGTATTGACCTTCTGTTCCAAATCTCAGAAAAAAATAACAGTTTCACCATCTGAGGTTTTTTATTATCCTATTCCAGAATGATTTTCTAAAATGGTTTTCAACCCAAATGTGCATCAGCATGACCTGGGGAGTTTTTTCAAAAAACAAACCTTTAGACTGCACCCCAAGCCTTCTGAAGTAGAATCTGCAAAGATCCTATTTTGAGAAAAGCTCTCCAGGGGATTCTCATGCAAGCCTTCAGTTGAGACCACTGCTGTAAATGGTCCACAATGTTTCTGGCAATAAGAAAATTTCAATATATTTTGATCCTGATTACAGAAAAAGATCAAGGTTTTCTAGAGAATGGTGATGTCACTTAAGGTCATCACAGATATGTGGAAAATATTCTTCAGTGTAAGCAAAGGTAAAACCTTTTGAATATGGATCAAAAATCTTTGTGGATGTAGATGGTAAAGTTACCTGAAGCCACGAATATATAAATCAATGCAATATTTTATCCAGTAAATTGGAGGTCAAAAATGATTGCCATGACTTAGGAAAAGAGGTAATGCTTTTTTTGCCTTTTCTTCCTTGGAAACCTCAACACATTTCTTATGCATACTATAATATAAATAAGCTGTATTTTTTCACACTAATTTTTTACAAAATTGCAAACTGGAAGATAGGTCAAAGTATACTATGAAATAACAAAAATGATGAAAACAATGCTGAGCTGCTTCAGAGTTGAATGATTGAATATCTTATGTACACAAATGTCAGTCTCTCAAAATGCTTTTGAAAACTCTGCTTTCTTTCATCAGGAGACTGTTCCTTGGCCAAAAGCCTCATTAAAGAAATTATTCTTCAATGTTTTGAATATAACAGAAACATAAAATTTTTCATTTTAAGGACAAACACTGAGGATCCACAGAGATCCTAAGATTCAGAGGAACTTAAAATGATCAGCAGTAAAACAGCTGTTACCTTATGTTTTATGGGGAATAAAGTGCTATTAAAAGTTTCCTCTTTGTTATTGCTCAACTTTAAAATAAGATCTAGAATCCTATGTAGGGAAAATACAGATTGACTTTAAATATGCTTTTGATGTTTTTGTCACTAGAACTAGTAAAATGAGCGTACAATATATATTAATTAAACGAGTAAGAAAAAAACTTAATATATATTTTCTATAAAGATGAATTTGAAATTTGGAACAAATGAGTGATCTAGGAGCCAGTTTAACTTCTGCCAGCTCACTCACAGTTAATTAAGCATCTATACTTGGAATATAGAATTCCACTCATCCGCTCTTCCCAAGCTCATCTGAAGCAACCAGATTTTTCTGGATTTAATTGAAAGAAAATAATAGATACTAACTCAATAAAAAGACACCACATTTTCTATTAACAGCTAATCAAACTATTATTACCAATATTTGTATTTATTGCCAAAGATTTTCTAGATAGAATCCTTTGTTAGGTATCCTCCATTGCGTATCTGTCCCAGAGGTAAAATCTCTGCTTGTTGACTTAATCATCTATCTCTCAACCCCAGAGATAAAAAGGTATGAATTGGATTAGGAATATCTAGTCACACTGTAGAAGTGGCAAGTTGGTATGTCAAATTGATTTATTTATAATGTTGGTATTTCTATACGTTTGGTTGACATCTTTTCTTAAGAGCTCATGGTAAAATTCTTGAGGATAAGGTAACACATAAAAAAGTAAATAAAAGGGTATTTAATCACACTATCCATAGATAACCTTGCTAATGGTTAGTATATGTTTCCTATTTACATATTTTAAGAATATATTCCAGATACAGTGTATAAAGCTGCACTGTCCAATAAGGGAGACATTAGTGAAATGTAGCCATTGATTACTTGAAAACGTGGTTACCAATATGCTGGAGTAGCCTACTAGTAGACTGGCACCAGCTTTGGGCTCCCTGGGCCTTGCAGGCAGCTGCCTCAAATTCAGCCCTGCCCCCTAGTGGGCAGACAGGAGCCCTCCACTGCAACGACCCCTCCCCCTGTCAGTGTCCTGCAATTAGACACTCTGGGACTTGCCTCTCCAATAAGTGGGCCCAAACCTGCCTGGATTTGAACTGAGCCTTCCCAGGTCCATCAGCCAGAGGACCAGGACATCCACCCACCACCAGCAGCTAGCACCAACCCTGAGAACTCCCAGGCCACACAGTCACCAGCATTGGAACCCAACTGCACCCACCAGCAGGCCACCAGTCATGACATAAGGCAGGATCTGGCAGCCAACCATGGCAAGAGTCAGCCACGTTTACCAGCATCCCACAGTAGCTGACACTGACACAAGAGAAGGGCCTACACTGCCCATATAGGGGGCTCCATTAGAGTGATATGTCTGGTGACCAGAGGGAAGTATGCTGCTGTGCTCAATAGGATGTCTCCAACATAAAGCCACTTCTCCAAGACTGAGAAACATAAGCAACCTACCTAAACATAGAAATTCACATAGAGAATTAGACAAAATGAAGAGATAGAAGAATATATTCCAAATGAAGGAATAAAATAAAACCTCAGAAAAAGAAATAAATGAACTGGAAATAAGGAATATTACCAAGGAGAGTTCAAAGTAATGATCGTAAAGATGCTCAACAAATTTGGGAGAAGAATGTATGAACACAGTGAGAAGGTTATAAAGAATTGGAAAATATAAAGAACCAAACAAAGCTGAAGAATATAACTGAAATTAAAAAATCACTAGAAGGATTCAATGGTAGATTAGATGGTAAAGAGGAAAAAATCAGGAAACTAGAAGAAATCGTGAAAATCATCCAAGCTGAAAAGAAAAAAAGAAAAAAAAAGATTTAAAAAAAATGAGGACAATTTAAGAGATTTCTGGGACAGCACCAAGTGTACTAACATTTACACTAGAGGGGTTCTAGAAGAAAAGGAGAGAGATAAGCAGGCAGATAAATTCATTGAAGAAATAATAGCCTCAAACTTCCCTAACGTGGAAAGGAAACAGACATCCAGGACCGAAAAGCACAGAGAGTCTGAAACAAGATGAACTTAAAGGGGTCCACAGCAAGACACACTGTAATTAAAATGGCAAAAAATAGCTCAAGGTGGCAGTGTAGAAGGACGTGAGCTCACCTCTTCTTACAAAAACACCAAAATCAAAACTAATTGCTGAACAATCACTGACAAAAAATGCTGGAACCTACCAAACAGGATACATTACATCCAAAGAAAAAGAAGAAGCCACAATGAGAAAGTAGGAGGGGCACAATTGTGATAAAATCAAATCCCACACCCGCCGGGTGGGCGACCCACAAACTGGAAAATAATTATACCACAGAAGTTCTCCCACAGCAGTGAACGTCCTGAGCCCCACATCAGGGTTCCCAGCCTGGGGGTCTGGCAATGGGAGGAGGAACCCCCAGAGAATCTGGCTTTGAAGAACAGAAGGGTTTAATTGCAGGAATTCCACAGGACTGAGGGAAACAGAAACTCCACTCTTGGAGGAAACACACAAGGTCTTGTGCACAACAGGGTCCAGAAAAAAAGCAGTGACCTCATAAGAGATTAGGCCAAACTAACCTTCTAGGATTGGAGGGTCTCCTGCAGAGGTTGGGGTGGCTGCAGCTCACTCCAGGGCCACTAACAGGGGTACTTCTGGGGAGTACTCATTGGCATGAGCCCCCCTGGAGGCTGCCATTTCTTCCCCAAGACCTAGTCACACCCAACAATCTGTAGGATCCAGTGCTGGGATACCTCAGGCCAAACAACAAACAGGGAGGGAGCACAGCCGCACCCATCAGCAGACAGGCTTCTTAAATTTTTCCTTAGCTCAGCCATGACCATCAGAGGGACAAGACTCAGCTCCATACATCAGTGGGCAGGAACCAGTCCCTCCCACCAGGAAGCCTGCACAAGCCTCTTGGAAAGCCTCATCCACCAGGAGGCAGACAGCAGAAGCAAGAAGAACTACAATCCTGCAGACTGTGGAAGTGAGATAGCAGAGGAATATGTCTCAGATGAAGGAACAACATAAGTAATGATAGTGAAGATAATCCAAGATCTCAGAAAAGGAATGGAGACACAAAATTGAGAAGACAGAAGAAATGTTTAACAAATACCCAGAAGAAGTAAAAAACAAACAGAGATGAACAATACAATAACTGAAATGAAAAATACACTAGAAGGAATCAATAGCAGAATGACTGAGGCAGAGGAATGGATAAGTGAGCTGGATGACAGAATAGTGGAAAACATGGCTGTGGAACATAATAAAGAAAAAAGAATGAAAAGGAATGAAGACAGTATATGACTCCCCTGAAACAACATTAAATGCACCAACATTCACATTATATGGGTCCCAGAATGAGAAGAGACAGAGAAAGGACTTGAGAAAATAATTTGAAGACATAATAGCTGAAAACGTCCCTAACAAGGGAAAGGAAACAGTCACCCAAGTCCAGGAAGTGCAGAGAGTCTCAGGCAGGATAAACCCAAGGAATAACGTGCTGAGACATGGAGTAATCAAGTTGACAAAAATTAAAGGAAAGAAAAAATATTAAAAGCAACAAGGAAAAAGCAACAAATAACGTACAAGGGAACTCCAATAAGGTTATCAGCTGATTTCTCAGCAGATACTCTGCAGACCAGAAAAGAGTGGCATGATATATTTAAAGTGATGAAAGGGAAGAACCTACAACCAAAAATACTCTACCCAGCCAGGCTCTCATTCAGATTCAACAGAGAAATGAAAAGCTTTACAGACAAGCAAAAGCTAATAGAATTCAACACCAAGAGACCAGCTTTGCAATAAATGCTAAAGGAACTTCTCTAAGTGGAAAAGAAAAGTCCACTAATACAAAAAAGTAAATTACAAACGGAAAAGCTCACTGGTAAAGGCAAATATACGGTAAAGGTAGGAAATCATCTACACACAAATATGATACCAAAAGCAGCAATTGGGGGAGAGCACAAAAGGACAATCTTGGGAATGCATTTGAAATTAAAAGCAGCAACATAAAACAATCTTGTTTGTATATAGACTGCTATATCAAAACCTTATGGTAAGCACAAACTGAAAATCAGCAATAGAAACACACACAAAGAAGAAGAAGGAATCCAAACACAACGCTGAGGTTAGTCAACAAATCACAAGAGAACAGAACAAAAGAGGAAGGTAAGAAAAAAAGACCTATAAAAACAAATCTGAAACAATTAACAAAATGGCAATAAGAACACACATACAATAATTACCTTAAACATAAACTGATTAAATGCTCCAACCAAAAGATACAAACTGGCTGAATGGATAAAAAAACAAAACCTGCATATATATTGTCCACAAGAGACCCACTTTAGATATAGGGACACATACAGACTGAAAGTGAGGGGATGGAAAAAGATTTTCATGCAAATGGAAATCAAAAGAAAGCTGGATTAGCAATACACATATCAGAGAAAATAGACTTTAAAATAAAGACTCTTAGAAGAGACAAGAAAGGACACTACATAATGATCAAGGAATCAATCCAAAAAGATATAACAATTATAAATATATATGCATCCAACACAGGAGCACCTCAATATAAAGGCAAATACTAACAGCCAAAAAAGGAGAAATCGACAGTAACACAATAGTGTGGGACATTATCATGCCACTTTCATCAATGGATAGATCATCCAGACAGAAAATCGATAAGGAAACACAAGCTTTAAATGACACATTAGACCAGATGGCCTTGATTGATATTTATAGAGCATTCCATGCAAAAGCAGCAGCATACACATTCTTCTCAAGTGGATATGGAACATTCTCCAGGATTGATCACATGCTGGGCCACAAACTGAGCCTCAGTAAATTTAAGAAAATTGAAAACACATCAAGCGTTTTTTTCCCACCACAACGGTATGAGATCAGAAATCAACTATAAGAAAAAAACTGTAAGAAACACAAACACATGGAAGCTAAATATTATGCTAAACATACAATGTATTGCTGAAGAAATCAAAGAGGAAATCTAACAATACCTATAGAGAAATGAAAATAAAAGCATTACAATCCAAAACCTATGGGACAGAGCAAAAGCAGTTCTAAGACGGAAGTTCATATCAATACAATCTTACATCAGGAAACAAGAAAAATCACAAATTACTTAACCTTACACCTAAAGCAACTAGAGAAAGAAAAACAAACAAAACCCAAAGTTAGTAGATGGAAAGAAATCATAAAGATCAGAGCAGAAATAAGTGAAATAGACATGAAGACAACAATAGCAGAGAACAATGAAACTAAAAGCTGGTTCTTTGAAAAAGATAAACAAAATTGATAAACCTTTAGCCAGATTCGTCAAGAAAAAAAGGGAAGGAGCTCAAATCAATAAAATTACAAATGAATAAGGAGAAGTTACAACAAGCACCACAGAAATGCAAAGGTCAAAGAGACTACTACAGACAACTATATGCCAATAAAATGGACAACATGGAAGAAATGTACAAATTCTTAGAAAGGTATTGTACAATCTCCCAAGACTGAACCATGAAGAAATAGAAAATACGAACAGGCCAAGAACAAGTATTGCTGTTGAAACTGTGATTAAAAAACGCCCAACAAAGAAACAACCCAGGACCGGATGGCTTCACAGGTGAATTCTTCAAACATTTAGAGAAGAGTTAACACCTATCCTTCTGAAACTACTCCAAAAAAAATGCAGAGGAAGAAACAGTCCCATACTCATTCTATGAGACCACCATCACCCTGATACCAAAACCAGACAGATACCACATACAAAAAAAATTACAGGCCAATATCACTGATGAACATAGGTGCAAAAATCCTCAACAAAATGCTAGCAATCTGAATCCAACAATACAATTAAAAGGATCATTCACCATGATTTAGTTGGATTGATCCCAGGAATGCAAGGACTTATCATTTTCCACAAATCTATCAGTGTGATACACCACATTAATAAATTAAAGAATAAAAACCAAATAATCATCTAAATAAATGCAGAAAAACCTTCTGACAAAATTCAACACCCAATTATGATAAAAAATCTCCAGAAAGTGTGCAGAGAGGGAACAGACCTCAACATAATAAAGGCCATACATGACAAGCCTACAACTAACATCACACTCAATGGTGAAAGGCTGAACGCATTTCCTCTAAGATCAAGAACCAGACAGGATGTCCAGTTTCGCCACTTTTATTCAACATAGTTTTGGAAGTGCTAGCCATGGCATTCAGACAAGGAAAACAAATAAAATGGATCCAAATTGGAAAGGAAGATGTAAAACTGTAATTCTTTACAGATGACATGATACTATACATAGAAAACCATAAAGATTCTTCCAGAAATATACTAGAGCTCATAAATGAATTTGGTAAAGATGCAGTATACAAAATTAATATACAGAAATATCTTGTCTTAGAGGGCAGACAGCAGAAGCAAAAACAACTACAATCCTGCAGCCTGTGGAACAAAAACCACATTCACAGAAAGATAGGCAAGATGAAAAGGCAGAGGGCTATGTACCAGATGAAGGAACAAGATAAAACCCCAGAAAAACAACTAAATGAAGTGGAGATAGGCAACCTTCCAGAAAAAGAATTCAGAATAATGATAGTGTAGATGATCCAGGACCTCGGAAAAAGAATGGAGCCAAAGATCGAGAAGATGTAAGGAATGTTTAACAAAGACCTAGAAGAATTAAAGAACAAACAAACAGAGATGAACAATACAATAACTGAAATGAAAACTACACTAGAAGGAATCAATAGCAGAATAACTGAGGCAGAAGAACAGATAAGTGACCTGAAAGACAGGATGGTGGAATTCACTGCAGTGGAACAGAATAAAGGAAAAAGAATGAAAAGAAATGAAGACAGCCTAAGAGGCCTCTGGGACAACATTAAATGCAACAACATTCGCATTATAGGGGTACAAGAAGGAGAAGAGAGAAAGAAACGACCCGAGAAAATATTTGAAGAGATTATAGTCGAAAACTCCCCTAACATGGAAAATAGCCATCTAAGTCCAGGAAGTGCAAAGAATCCCAGGCAGGAGAAACCCAAGGAGAAACATGCCAAAACACATAGTCATCAAATTGACAAAAATTAAAGACAAAGAAAAATTATTAAAAGCAACAAGGGAAAAACAACAAATAACATACAAGGGAACTCCCATACGGTTAACAGCTGATCTCTCAGCAGAAACTCTACAAGCCAGAAGGGAGTGGCATGACATATTTAAAGTGATGAAAGGGAAGAACCTACAACCAAGATTACACTACCTGGCAAGGATCTTATTCAGATTCTATGGAGAAATCAAAAGCTTTACAGACAAGCAAAAGCTAAGACAATTCAGCACCACCAAACCAGCTGTAGAACAAATGCTAAAGGAACTTCTCTAAGTGGGAAACACAAGAGAAGAAAAGGACCTACAAAAACAAACCCAAAACAATTGAGAATTGGTCATAGGAACATACATATCAATAATTACCTTAAACGTAAATGGATTAAATGCTCCAACCAAAAGACATAGGTTCGTTGAATGGATACAAAAACAAGACCCATATATATGCTGTCTACAAGAGACCCACTTTAGACCTAGGGACACATACAGACTGAAAGTGAGGGATGGAAAAAGATATTCCATGCAAATGGAAAACAAAAGAAAGCCAGAGTAGCAATACTCATATCAGATAAAATAGACTTTAAAATAAACCATGTTACAAGAGACAAGGAAGGACACTATATAATGATCAAGGGATGAATCCAAGAATAAGATATAACAATTATAAATATATATGCACCCAATATAGGAGGACCTCAATACATAAGGCAACTGCTAACAGCTATAAAAGAGGAAATTGACAGTAACACAATAATAGTGGTGGACTTTAACACCTCACTTACACCAATGGAGAGATCATCCAAAATGAAAATTAATAAGAAAACACAAGCTTTAAATGACACAATAGACCACATAGATTTAATTGACATTTATAGGGCATTCCATCCAAAAACAGCAGATTACACTTCTCAAGTGCGTACGGAACATTCTACAGGATAGATCACAGCTTGGGTCACAAATCAAGCTTCAGTAAATTTAAGAAAATTGAAATCATATCAAGCATCTTTTCTGATCACAACACTATGAGATTAGAAATCAATTACAGGGAAAAAACCGTAAAAAACACAAAAAAATGGAGGCTAAACAATACATTACTAAATATCCAAGAGATCCCTGAAGAAATCAAAGAGGAAATCAGAAAATACCTAGGGACAAATTACAACGATAACATGACAATCCAAAACCTGTGGGATGCAGTAAAAGCAGTTCTAAGAGGGAAGTTTATAGCAATACAAGCCTACCTAAAGAAACAAAAAAAATCTGAAATAAACAATCTAACCTTTCACCTAAAGGAGTTAGAAAAAGAAGAACAAACAAAACCCAAAGTTAGCAGAAGGAAAGAAATCATAAAGATCAGAGCAGAAATAAATGAAACAGAAACACAGAAAACAATAGCAAAGATCAATAAAACTAAAAGCTGGTTCTTTGAGAAGATAAACAAAATTGATAAACCATTAGCCAGACTCATCAAGAAAAAGAGGGAGAGGACTCAAATCAATAAAATTAGAAATGAAAAAGGAGAAGTTACAACAGACACCACAGAAATACAAAGCATCCTAAGAGACTACAACAATCAACTCTATGCCAATAAAATGGACAACCTGGAAGGAATGGACAAATTCTTAGAAAGGTATAATCTTCCAAGACTGAACCAGGAAGAAATAGAAAATATGAACAGACAAATCACAAGCACTGAAATTGAAACTGTGATTAAAAATCTTCCAACAAACAAAAGTCCAGGGCCGGATGGCTTCACAGGTGAATTCTATCAAACATTTAGAGAAGAGCTAACACCCATCCTTCTCAAACTCTTCCAAAAAATTGCAGAGGAAGGAACACTCCCAAACTCATTCTATGAGGCCACCATCAACCTGATACCAAAACCAGACAAAGATACTACAAAAAAAGAAAATTACACACCAATATCACTGATAAATATAGATGCAAAAATCCTCAACAAAATACTAGCAAACAGAATTCAACAACACATTAAAGGGATCATACACCATGATCAAGTGGGATTTATCCCAGGGATGCAAGGATTCTTCAGTATACTCAAATCAATGAATGTGATACACCATATTAACAAATTGAAGAATAAAACCATATGATCATCTCAATAGATGCAGAAAAATCTTTCAACAAAATTCAACATCCACTTATGATAAAAACTCTCCAGGGCCTCCCTGGTGGCGCAGTGGTTGAGAATCTGCCTGCTAATGCAGGGGACACGGGTTCGAGCCCTGGTCTGGGAAGATCCCACATGCCACGGAGCAACTGGGCCCGTGAGCCACAATTACTGAGCCTGCACGTCTGGAGCCTGTGCTCCGCAACAAGAGAGGCCGCGATGGTGAGAGGCCCGTGCACCGCGATGAAGAGTGGTCCCCACTTGCCGCAACTAGAGAAAGCCCTCACACAGAAACGAAGACTCAACACAGTCATAAATAAATAAATAAATAAATAAATAAAAGAACGTGGGAAAAAAAAAAAAACTCTCCAGAAGGTGGGCATAGAGGGAACCTACCTCTACATAGTAAAGGCCATAAAAAAAAAAAAAAAAGAAATCTCTTGCCTTTCTATACAGTAACAGTGAACCAACAGAAAGAGGAATTAGAGAAACAGTACCATTTACCATCACATCAAAAAGAATAAAATACCTAGGCATAAACCTACCTAAGGAGACAAAAGACCTGTACACCAAAAACTATAAGATGCTGATGAAAGAAATCAAAGATGACACAAACAGATGGAAATACAATACATACTATGTTCTTGTATTGGAAGAAACAACATTGTTAAAAGGACTATATTACCCAAGTCAATCTACAGATTCAATGCAATCCCTATCAAATTACCAATGGCATTTTTCACAGAACTAGAACAAAAAATCTTAAAATTTTTATGGAGACACAAAAGACACTGAATAGCCAAAGCAATCTTGAGAAAGAAAAACAGAACTGAAGGAATCAAGCTCCCTGACTTCAGTCTATACTATAAAGCTATGTTCATCAAAACACTATGGTAATGGCACAAAAACAGAAATATAGATCAATGGAATAGGATAGAAAGCCCAGAAATACACTCACGCATCTATGGTCTATTAATCTACAACAAAGTAGGTAAGACTATACAACAGAGGAAAGACTGTCTCTTCAATAAGTGGTGCTGGGAAAACTGGACAGCTACATGTAAAAAAATGAAAATAGAACTCTTTTAACACCATACTCAAAAATAACCCAAAATGGGTTAAAGACCTAAATGTAAGACTGGACACTATAAAACTCTTAGAGGAAAACATAGGTAGAACACTCTTTGACATAAATCACAGCAATATCTTTTTTGATCCATCTCCTAGAGTAATGAAAATAAAAACAAAAATAAACAAATGGGACCTAATTAAACTCAAAACCTTTTGCACAGCAAAGGAAACCATAAACAAAATGAAAAGACAACCACAGAATGGGAAAAAAATATTTGCAAACAAAGTGACCGACAAGGGATTAGTCTCCAAAGTTTACAAACAGTTCATGCAGCTCAATATCAAAAAAACAAACAAGGCAATAAAAAACGAGCAGAAGACCTAAATAGACATTTTTCCAAAAAAGACATACAGATGTCCAAGAGGCACATGAAAGAATGCTCAAAATCACTAATTATTAGAGAAATGCAAATCAAACCTACAATAAGATATCACCTCACATGAGTCAGAATGGCCATCATCAAAAAATTCTACAAACAATAAATGCTGGAGAGGGTATGGAGAAAAGGGAACCCTCTGGGTTCCCTGGTGGGAATGTAAATTGGTGCAGCCACTATGGAGAACAGTATGGAGGTTCCTCAAAAAAATAACAACAGACCTACCATATGCTTCAGCAATCCCACTCCTGGGCATATATCTGGAGAAAAACATGGTTTGAAAGGTACATGCACCCCAATGTTCACCGCAGCACCGTTTACGATAGCCACGACATGGAAGCAACCCAAATGTCCATCGACAGAAGAATGAATAAAGAAGATGTGGTACATATATACAATGAAATATTACTCAGCCATTCAAAAGAATGAAATAATGCCATTTGCAACAACATAAATGGACCTTTGGATTATCATACTAAGTGAAGTAAGTCCAATTGAGAAAGACAAATATTATATGATATCACTTATATGTGGGATCTTAAAAAATGATAAAATTGAACTTATTTACAAAACAGAAATACAGACTTAGAGAAAGAAGGTATGGTTCCTGGGGGGAAGGGTATAAGGGAGAGATAGATTGGGAGTTTGGAATTGACATGTATACACTGCTATATATAAAATAGTTAACCAACACGGACCTACTGTATAGCACAGGGAAATCTGTGGGATATTCTGTAATAACCTAAAAGGGAAACGAGTTTGAAAAAGAATACATACATGTATATGTATAATAATAGATACATGCAGTGTCTATAAATCACTTTGCTGTACATCTGAAACTAACACAACATTGTTAATCTATGCTACTCCAATATAAAATAAAAACGGCAAAAATGGCAAAAATTAAAGATAAGGAGAGAATCTTAAAAGCAGCAAGAGGAAAGCAACTAGTTGCATACCAGGGAACTCCAGAAGACCATCAACTGACTTTTCAGCAGAAACTTGGCAGACCAGGAGGGAGTTGAATGATGTATATAAAGTGATGAAAGGAAGAAAATTATAACCAACTATACTCTACCTGGCAAGGTTATCATTCAGATTTCAAGGAGAGATAAAGAGCTTTACAGGCAAGCAAAGATAAAAAAGAGTTCAGCACAACTAAAATGTTTTTACAAAAAATGTTAAAGGAAACTTGCTAAGTGGAAAAGAAAAGACCACAACTAGAAATATGAAAATTATGAAAGGAAAATTCTCATTGGTAAAGGCATACATATGGTAAAGGTAGTTAGATAAAGCACTTATAAAATTAGTAGGAAGTTTAAAGGACAAAAGTAGTGAAATCAACTATACCCACAACAAGCACTTAAGAGACACACAAAACAAAAAGATGTAAAGTATGATGTCAAAAATATTAAACGTGGCAGGGGGAGGAGTAAAATGAATGTGGTTGTTAGAAAGCATTTGAACTTGAGACTATCAATTTAAAATAATCATATATATATATATATATACACACACACACACATATATATAAAATCACGAACAAAAAACATAATAAATATGCACACAAAAAAGAGAAAGGAATCCAAATACAACGCTAAAGACAGTCATGAAATCACAAGAAAAGAGAGTTAAAGAAAAAGGAGCAAAAAAGAAAAACAAAAACAACCAGAAAACAATTAACAAAACGGCAATAAGTACATACCTACAAATAATTACTTTAAATGTAAATGAACTAAATGCTCCCATCAAAAGATATAGAGTATGTTGCCTCTATGCCTACTTTGTGGAGAGCTCGTATCATAAATGGAGGTTGAAGTAATCAAAAGCTTTTTACTGCATCTATTGAGATGAGCATATGGCTTTTATTCTTCAATTTGTTAATGTGGTGTATCACATTGATTGCTTTGCTGATATTGAAAAATCCTTGCATCCCTGGGATAAATTCCATTGATCATGGTGTATGATCCTTTTTATGTACTGTTGGATTTTGTTTGCTAATATTTTGTTGAGGATTTGTGCATCTATGTTCATCCCTGATATTGGTGTATAGCTTTCTTTTATTGTGATATCTTTCTTTGTCTAGTTTTGGTATCAGGGTGAAATTGGTCTCATAGATGAGTTTGGAAGCATTCCTTCCTCTGAAGTATTTTGAAATAGTTTGAGAAGGATAGGTGTTAACTTTTCTCTAAATGTTTTGTAGACTTCAGCTGTAAAGCCTTCTGGTCCTGGAATTTTGTTTGTTGGGATTTTTTTGATTACTGATCCAATTTCATACTGATCAGTGGTCTGTTCATATTTTTTACTTCTTCCTGGTTTAATGATGGGAGAAAGTAATTTCTAAGAAGTTTTCAATTTCTTCTAGGTTGTCCATTTTATTGGCATACAGTTGTTCGCAGTAAATGCCATATATGGCAAACCCACAGCTAACATCATACTCAACAGTGAAAAGCTGAAAGCATTTTCTCTAAGATCAGAAGAGCAGGATGCCCACTCTCACCACTTTTATTCAATATAGTTTTGGAAGTCCTGGCCACAGCAATCAGATAAGAAAAGGTAAAAAAAGGAATCCAAATTGCAAAGTAAAAAGTAAATGTGACACTGTTTGCAGATAATATAAATACATAGAAATACACATAGATAATATAATACATAGAAAATACTAAATACACCACCAGAAAACTGTTAAGAGCTCAGCAATGAATCTGGTAAAGTTGAAGGATACAAAATTAATATACAGAAATTTGTTGCATTTCTATACACTAACAATGAACTATCAGAAAGAGAAATTAAGGAACCATCTCATTTCCCATGGCATCAAAAAAGAATAAAATACCTAGGAATAGATTTACCTAAGGAGGCAAGAGACCTGTACTTGGAAAACTATCAGGCACTGATGAAAGTAACTGAAGATGACACCAACAGGTGGAAAGTTTTATCACATTCATGAATTGGAAGAATTTAATATTGTTTAAATGACAATACTGCCCATGGCAATCCACAGATTCAATGCAACCCCTATCAAAATACCAGTGGTACTTTTACAGAGCGAGAACAAATAATTTTAAAATTTGTGTGGAGACACAAAAGACCCTGAATAACAAAAACAATATTGTGAAAGAAGAAGAGAGCTGGAGGAATCACACTCCCTGACTTCAGACTATACTACGAAGCTACAGTAATCAAAGTAGTATGGTATTGTCACAAAAACAGACACATAGATCAATAGAACAGAATAGAGAGCCCAGAAGTAAACCCACACACTTATGATCAATTAATCTACAACAAAGGATGCAAGAATATACAATGGAGAAAAGACAGTATCTTCAATAAGTGATGCTGGTAAAACTGGAAAGTTACATGTAAAACAATGAGACTAGAACATTTCCTCACTCCATATACAAAATAAACCCCAAATGAAATAAAGACCTAAATGTAAGACCAGAAACCATAAATATTCTAGAAGAAAACATGGGCAGAATACTCTTTGACAAAAATCATAGCAATTTTTTTTTTGGATTTGTCTCCTAAAGCAAAGGAAATAAAAGCAAAAATAAACAAATAAGACCTAGTTAGACTTAAAAAAACTTCTTCACAGCAAAGAAAATCATTGACAAAATGAAAAGACAACCTACCAAATGGGAGAAAATATTTGTTAATAGTATGACTGATTAGGGCTTAATATCCAAAATATATAAACAGCTCATACAACTCAATATCAAAAACACCCCAAACAATCCAATTAAAAAATGGACAGAAGAACTGAATAGACCTCTTTTCCAAAGAAGACAGACAGATGGCCAACAGGCACATGAAAAATGCTCAACATTGCTATTCTTCAGAGAAATACAAATTAAAACCACAGTAAGATACCACCTCACACCTGTCAGAATTGGGTATCATCAAAAAAGAACACAAATAACAAATGTTGGCAAGGATGTGGAGAAAAAAGAACCCTTGTATACTGTTGGTGAGAATGTAAATTGGTGCAGCCATGGTGGAAAACAGTATGGAGTTTTCTCAAAAAACTAAAAATAGAACTACTATATGTTCCAGCAATTCCACTCCTGGGTATATACCCTAAGGAAAAACAAAATCACTAATTTGAAAAGATACATGTGCCCCAATGTTCACAGCAGCATTATTTACAATTGTGAAGATATAGAAGCAACATAAGTGTTCATCAACAGATGAATGGATAAAGAAAATGTGGTTCTGTCTATAATGGAATACTACCCAGCCATAAAAAGCAGTGAAAATTTGCCATTTGCAACAACATGGATGGAGTTGGAGTATATTATGCTAAGTGAAATAAGTCAGACAGAGAAAGACAAATACTGTATGATATCACATACATAAGGAATCCTAAAAAACAAAATAAGTAGGGAATTCAACAAAAAGGAAACAGACTCACAGACATAGAGAACAAATTAGTAGGGGGGGCAGTATAGGGGTAGGAAATTATGAGGTACAACAATCATGTATAAAATAAATAAGCTAAAAGGATATATTGTGCAATACATGTAGTATAGCCAATATTTTATAATAACTATAAATGGAGTATAACCTTTAAAACTTGTGAATCACTATGTTGTACAACTGTAACTTATATTGTACATCAACTATATCTCAAAAAAAAAGATGTAAGCTGATACCGCCCCCCAATAAAAAGATATAGAGTAGATTAAGAGATTAAATAACAAGACCTATACATATGCTGCCTGCAAGAGACTCACTTCAGATCTAAAGACACACATAGACTGAAAGTTGATGGGACAGAAAATGGTACTCCATGTGAATGGAAACAAAAAAATAGCTAGGGTGTCAATCAGACAAAAGAGACTTTAAAACAAAATTATAACAAGAGGCAAAGAAGAACACTACATAATTATAGGGATTGATCCAACAAGAAGATATAACAATTGTAAATACATATGCACCCAATCTAGGAGCACATAATAGATAAAGCACATATTAACAAAAATAATGGGAGAAATTGACAGTAACACAATAATAGTAGGAGACTATATACTCCATTTACATCAATGGGCAGATTATCCAGGGAGAAAATCAATGAGAAAACACCGGCCATAGGACACATTAGAGCAGATGGATTAATAGATACATATAGAACGTTCCATCCAAAAGCAGTAGAATGCATGCTCTTTTCAAGTATTTGTGGAACATTCTTTAGGATAGATCATATGGTACACCATAAAACAAGTCTCAAAAAATTGAAGACAACAGTAATCATATCAAGCATCTTTTCCAGCCACAAAACTGAGATTAGAAATCAACTGTGAAAGAGAGAAAGAAAAAAAGAAAGAAAGAAAGAAAGAAGGAGGGACAGAGGGAGGGAGGGAAGGAGAGGGGGAGGGAAGGATGGAGGGGGGAAGGAAGGGAGGGAGGGAGGGAGGGAGGGAGGCAGATGGAAAAAATGCAAACACCTGGCATCTAAAAAACGTGCTAGAAACACTGTGGACCATTACAGCAGTGGTCTCAACTGGAGGCATGTGTGTACAAATCTCACAAATAATGCTGAAGAAGGCCAGACACAAAACCACTATGTGATTTTGTTTATATAAAATTCAAAACTAGGCAACACTAAACTATGGTAATAGATGTCAGAAAAGTGATTACTTTGCAGGAGGGTGAATAGTGAATGGGAAAGGGAAGAGAATGGCTTCTGCAGTGCTGGTAAACCTGTTTCTTGATGCAGGAGCTTGTTATAGAGTATATTCAATTTGTGAAAATCAATTGCACTGTATATATAAGATCTGTACACTTTGACTTACAAAGTTTATTTTTAAAATGGACTCTTTAGTTCCATCTCCTACATTTAGAAAGCCCTTCCAAACTGAGAGATTATTTCATAGTCATCTATTTTCTTTTCTTTACGTTTTTTTCTTTCTACTTATGTGGAAATTATTTTGGTCAATGGTATGAATTTTAAGTTAGTTTGAATCTCATATATAAATTATTTCAAGTCATATGAAAGTATCTGTTATATTTCAATTTATCATTCTTCTTATTCTCATTCAAAAGTAGAAACTTGGCTGTTCTTGAATAAACAGCTACCACTTTAGTGGGTGCCAGCCTGAGTTAAAGTATAATGTTGGGTTTGGGAGATAGATTTTAATATTAAATATTGTCTACAGACCAAATTAAAAAGTAACATTTGCAGATAACTTGAGTTTTTTCCTATGACAAGAAGTTAATCCTAATTCAGCAATGGTGACACTAGAGATAAAAAATTTTGGAAAGGTGGACTTATAACCCACATCTTTTCTAACACACATTTATAAAACCTCAGCTCCATTCCTTTGCCCTCATTCCTGAGCTTACTAGAATGTTTTGTCCTATTCTCAACAGTTCTTCCCCGTAAATTCCCTTTCTTCTGTTTCTATAAATATATAAATTCTATGACTCTATAAATTCTCTTTCTTCCATTTCTATGATTCAGGCTTTCTTTAGTTCTGATTTCTTTTCTCTTTTCCTAAGCTACGTTGTATAAAATATTTTCTACTGCTCTGCTGCTCTCTTTACTATTCTTTCAGTATCAGTTTACTTTTAAAAAACATATTCCCACTACATTATTGTACAAATTATGATACTGTTGTAAAAAAACACCAATTTCAGCCTAGTGACAAATATTTATAATTTTTTACATAAATACCCATATTTGTTCCATCTTTTAACCTAGTGAAAACTGCAAATAATTACAGAATTAACTTTAGAAAATTCATTCTAATGACAATAATGGCATCCATTCATTGTTTATTGCTTACAGATGCAGGAGTTGGCAATTAAAAGTGGTGGATGAGAGCAAGGGAGGCATCAATATGATTATGTTCTTTCAAGTGTGCAAGCCTGGGATTATTATAATGCCTAGAGATGATATTCAAGGGGTGTAAATCAATAGAGTCAAAGTAAATATAAGAATACAAAAACATTTGTCTACTCACCTATTAATAATTAGCCATTGTTCAGAGTCTCTTGTGTCCCTTCCTAATAACCCCAGCTTCTGGGAAACTTCCCCTAGGCTCTCAAGGCCACCTCACAATCCAGCAATTAAAAGATTGACCTTGGAAAAGAAAAGAACTTCCAGGACCCTACTCCCATTGCTCTCATCTATTTTGACAGGTGACAAACCTTTGGAATCTTACCCCTGGTAATCTTACAATGGAATAAAACTCATGAGAGGAATGGCAGATTTAAGGGTAAAATTGATGATTAATTCAAACTTGAACATAAGCAAATATTAGGGCTCAGTCTCCTATTTGTAAAATAGAGTTAACTCTAAAGGTCCCTTCAGCTCTAAGGACTCTAATATTACTTTATTACAAAAATTAGAAATTAACTTATTTTCCAAACTTGATTGATGACACTGTAATGTAAGCAAATGAATAGTAAGGTGATCAAAAATAAAAATTTACACTATAAATGTATTTTTTAATTTGAATTTGATAATTCTACATTAAGTTGGTAAAACTCATCAGAATTTGAACATGGAATAAAGCATAAAGTTAATTAAGCTGTATGACAAGAAGATCATAGATATGTGAATATAAAATCTAAGATGTCTATAAATTTAAAAAAAGAGTAAGGGGCTTCCCTGGTGGCGCAGCAGTTGAGAATCTGCCTGCCAATGCAGGGAACACGGGTTCGAGCCCTGGTCCGGGAAGATCCCACATGCCACGGAGCAACTAGGCCCGTGAGCCACAATTACTGAGCCTGGGCGTCTGGAGCCTGTGCTCTACAACAAGAGAGACCGCGACGGTGAGAGGCCCACGCACCGTGATGAAGAGTGGCCCCCGCTTGCCGCAACTGGAGAAAGCCCTCGCACAGAAACGAAGACCCAACACAGCCATAAGTAAATAAATAAATAAATAAAATTAAAAAAAAAAAAGAGTAAGCAAATGACAGCTGAATTAATTACTAAATGCCCGAAGTTTCACTAGAGAAATAAAAGCTCTAATAGTATTCAAGATAATTTAACAATTTCAAGTAAAGGGTGGAAATGAGGAGATAAATAACAAACACTGATGGAGAACTGAGAGTCCATTACATAGACAACATGGTTATTTAAAATACTATCTTCTATAACAATGAAATAACACAGCAAGAATCTACTATTGGGTTGGCCAAAAAGTTAGTTCGGGTTTTTTCCATAACATCAAATGAACTTTTTGGCCAACCCAAAACATTAAAGGCATTATAATCTGTAGTGTGAGGAATAATAAGACAAAACACAGTACTTAACCTCAAGAAGTTTACAATTTAATATGAGAGATAAAGCAGAAAGAAATAATTTCAATATAAGACATACTATGTTAGATATGCTAATAAATATTCCTAAATGGCAAGTGCAACACACAAGAGAGAAGGATTAAATGAATTTAGACATATAAAGAAATCTTTCAGACAATTCACAGCACTTAAATTGAGCTGGAATAGAAAACCAACAGGCAAAAATAAACACAGAAGAAGTTTTCCATGTGTTGAGGCTATCTAAGCAAATATATGGTGATAGAAGAGAGCAGGGCAAACTCTGAAACTGCATAGTTGATAGTGGCTTAGAATAGCACTTCCCAAAATCTATCCTGCATATATCTTTTAGTTACGCACCAGTTTGAAATGTTTATATAATTTTCTTCAAAATCTTATTGAAAATAAGAAAAATCTTTTTTCCTTGAAATACAGATCTGAGAGAATCCAAAATCATTCAAAGTGAGTAAAAGAATATAAAAATATTAAGAAAAATTAAAATATTGTTGTATAAAGATTGGAGTTTTTCGTTAAGTCATATCACCTGGCAAGCTGTCTGGCACATAGTACATGTTCAATAACAATTTCTTCCAAAATTAATTAACAGAATTTCTATTGGATGATAAATAAATAAAAACATACAGAAGTAAAAAATTGATTGCCACTTCAGTTTTCAAATATATACTAATTAAATCATTCTTTCATGAGAGCAAGAGTAATAGATTGAAGGGGAAAAGAGGACAACACAAGCTAAATGTGAGAAAAAATCATTACTTAAACTTTTAGTAGGTGGAAGAAAAAATAGTATGTAAGTAAAATGTAGATTATGAAATTCTGTTTATTAACATTTTTTTTAAAGTTTCAAAGAAGTAATAGGTAATGGAATAAGGAAAGATGCTGACTCTTATCTATTGAATGCGTGTTTAGGACATTGAAGGTTAATTGCAAGTAAACAGAGGGCTATTGTTAGAGAAAGATTAATTAGAATAAGTGAGGAAATTAAAATAATCAGAAAAATATAAAGGTTTATATAAAAGCCTCCTTGTAAATAAGTTATAATGTCTCAGACAATGTTAAGTTCTTGAGCGAAGCACTGAACCAGGAATCAGTTATTTCACACCATGATGACACATAATCATGTAAATAAAACATCAAATACATTTATCAAATATTATTTTCAAATGTGACATACTAGAAAATGATAGCATTTGTACAGCATTTCACAGATACATTTATTTACTTATAATGAGTATCACTATTTTAAATGACTACATTTGAAAAATTCAGAGTGATGAAATGAAATTTCATCAAAATTTCAAAATGAAATTTTTACTCTATGTTCAGAGGACACCACAAGCCAGAATTTTATGACTGGCAGTTCACTAGCTCAGCCATTTCATCAAATCATCATTTTCTGGGAGGCACAAATTTACTCAGTGGCCCTTTTACAATCAGTCCCACATTAGAACCACTTGGTTTTAATGCAGAGCTGTTCCATTAATGCTCCTTTAATTTTAAATTAAGCTACTAAGTCAGCTGAAGCAACCTGAAGAATTTGAAGCTTTTCAAGGTTACTACCACTGATTGTTTTGTAACCCAGACAAGTCAGTTTCTTAGCACTTCAGCTTTTCAATTGTTAAAATGAGGTTTAAATATTCTTCCTTCACATCACTTGATGAAATGGTAGGAATTATGGGAATGATTTTAGAAAAGTGGTGTAACTTGTTGAAATTAAGTACATAAGTACATTTAAACCAATTATTCATACCAAGGTGAAGTGATGTCTCTGCACTCTCAAATCACTCTTAATGTGTTAAAATTTTTAAAAAGTACATATGACTATATTTCTTTTATTTTAAAGTAGCTCAGGATACCCATTTTAATGTCAGCTGGTTGCTTGCTCAACAACATTACCACATTTTTGTATACCTCACTGATGCACAAGATGTTTGCTACAGAATTATTCAAGTTGATGAATTGAGTCAGACATACCATCAGATTTCTAACCTAAGATCACACCAATTCCTGAAGTTCCTAATCTGTAAATACCATTATCAGCTCAATTATCTGATGTACCCTAGCAAGTAAAACACAATATAAGCATGTAACACTGTCAACCATTTTTCACTTGAATTTTTGACTGAAATACTCTCTAGATTGAAACATCAGATTACTCTATTGGTTTCCTATGGTTAAATTTATAGACTAAATAATATAGATGACTGACCAGCTTTTCTCCACTTTATAAGGGGACAACTCTAAACTTGTATTGAATGCAGACAAAACTGATCTAAAAATAAAACAATTGATATAAAGTTACTTATATGCATATTATATGGTCTTTGTTAAAAACATAATAAACAGAAACCTCAATTAAATACAGCCAGGAGATCATCAGAGGAAGCTCTCTCACCCTGCAACAATAGCAGAGTCCAAAGGAGAAGAAAGACTCATCTTCCTTCCTGGCAAGGACTCAGAAAATGAAAAGCCACAGAGTCTTTCTTTCTCTCTCTCTTTCTTTCTCTCTTTCTTTCTTTCTTTCTTTCTTTCTTTTTCTTTCTTTCTTTTCTTTCTTTCTTTCTTTCTTTCTTTCTTTCTTTCTTTCTTTCTTTCTTTCTTTTTTCCTTTCTTTCTTTCTTCTTTCTTCCTTCCTTCCTTCCTTCCTTCCTTCCTTCCTTCCTTCCTTCCTTCCTTTCTTTCTTTCTTTCTTTCTTTCCTTTCTTTCCTTCTTTCTTTCCTTCCTTCCCTTCCTTCCTTCCTTCCTTCCTTCCTCCTTTCTTTCTTTCTTTCTTTCTTTCTTTCTTTTTCTTTCTTTCTTTCTTTCTTTCTTTCTTTCTTTCTTTCTTTTTCTTTCTTTCCATCTTTATTGCAGTATAATTGCTTTGCAATAGTGTGTTAGTTTCTGCTTTATAACAAAGTGAATCAGCTATACATATACATATATATATAACCCCATTTCTCTTCCCTCTTGCATCTCCCTCCCATCCTCCCTATACCACCCCTCTAGGTGGTCACAAAGCACCAAGCTGACCTCCCTGTGTTATGTGGCTGCTTCCCACCAGCTATCGGTTTTACATTTGGTAGTGTATATATGTACAGGCCAGTCTCTTACTTTGTCCCAGCTTACCTTTCCCCCTCCCTGTGTCGTCAAGTCCATTCTCTAGTAAGTCTTCATCTTTATTCCCATCCTGCCCCTAGGTTCTGTAAATTGATACAGCCACTATGGAGAACAGTATGGAGGTTCCTTAAAAAACTAAAAATAGAACTACCATATGACCCAGCAATCCCACTACTGGGCATATACCCTGAGGAAACCATAATTCAAAAAGAATCATGTACCACGATGTTCATTGCAGCTCTATTTACAATAGCCAGGACATGGAAGCAACCTAAGTGTCCATCAACAGATGAATGTATAAAGAAGATGTGGCACATATATACAATGGAATATTACTCAGCCATAAAAAAGAAGTGAAATTGAGTTATTTGTAGTGAAGTGGATGGACCTAGAGTCTGTCATACAGAGTGAAGTAAATCAGAAAGAGAAAAACAAATACAGATTCTTTCTTTACTGTAGCTCTCCCAACTTCTTTTTCTTCTTTATAAAAGCAGCCCCTTCCCTTGCCCTGCAGGGACTTGCATGTGTCTTCCCCTGGTTACAGACTCTGAACTGAGATTCTCCACTGATCCCAAATAAAGGCATCTTTGCTGGAGAAATATCTGGCAGTTTATTTGTTTCAGGTCAACAATTTCATTAAACTTTACACAGTGCTGTCCAATATGATAACTGCCAACCAGATGTTGCTACAGGGTACTTGAATTGTAGCCAGTCTCAATTGAGATGTGCCGTAAGCATGAAATACATACCAGACTTCAAAGACATAATATAAAAAATTTAAAATTTTCTCCTTAATAATTTTATATTGATTCCATAATAAAATAACATTTTGCATGCATAAGATTAAATTTTAAAAAATATTATTACATCAATTTCACTGGCTTAGTTTTACTTGTTAATGTTGCCACTAGAAAATTTGAAATACACATATGACTCACATTATATTTCTACTGAACAAAGCTAGTCTAGCTGTCAAAAGAAAAAAAAAGGATGGAAGCCACCAAGCAGATACTCTTTTCTAAAAAGAAGAATCAAAAGCATTAAGATATACACTTAGATATACAATTTAAATAATGATACACATATAGAATTTATGACAAATATTAAAGATGGCAGGAAGACAAAGAACAGAAAACAGTCTCTGTTGATAATTACATTGTATCATAAAACACGAGTATCATGTCATGTTCACTCTGATTTAAGAAAAGAACATCTACATTGAAAAATTATGCCAAATATATAAAAATGAATACAAAAATGTAATAGCAATATGTTAATATGCCACATGTAACCATAAGGTAGAATATCAACTTGTATCAAAGTCTACACAGTGACTATTTTATTGTATTATAAAACTTATATCTGCATTATTTTATAACTTTTAAGCATCATTTTTATCGGAGACTAAATTGCCTTTCAAATTTCATATATTATTTAGTTGAAAGGATTATCAAATTCATTTAATGATGATTTTAATTTTGCTTTTTATAAGTCATTCACAAAATGATAATTTTGCTTACATTAAAAAAAAAAAAACCTGCTTTAGTGTACACAAATTATACAGAATTCCACATTAAAATATTTTATATTCAAATATAGAGATATATTTCACATTAAAGAAAGCATTTTTATCCCAACATTAAAAAGTTATTAGGCCACTTATATAATTAAAAATGCCTTCCTCTCATTATTCTACTAATTGTAAAATTCATTTTGAAGAAATATTTAAAGTTTCTCTAACAATCTTTTCCCTCCCAACTTCACCCTTTTATTGTCAGAGAGTCTTGAACTCCTCAGGCTTCCTTTGAATGTGCTGTTCATGATGGCATATCTACCACCTGCCAATCTTTCTCCCAAATAATTGATAATCCAATGACAACACAAACTTATAAAATCATGTATCCAAATATTTTCTTTGCTGCTAAATTCATGTCTCCAAGAATCATTTTTCATTGAAAAAAGTTCCTAAAGCTAATGAATCAAATGCTTCACTTCTTTGAACTACATTTCATAAATGATGTCTTTCTCTAACTCTACTTTTCAATCTATCCCTACTGTCTTTCACTTGCCTTTGCTCTCACTCTAATTCACATAATATGAGACAGCTCTTTTATACATTTCACTAGCCTGTTTGATGTCTCTTAGGATTCTTTCAAAATATACACTCATTCATCTCTACCAAATTACCAAAATTGTTGTTACATAAGACTTTTACCTAAGAATGATTCATCCATTTTTTACATCATATTGAAAGCAAGGTACAGGAATACCTTGGAGGTATTGTTAGTTTGGTGCCAGACCACCACAGGAAAGTAAATATCACAATAAAGTGAGTCACATGAATTTTGGGGGTTTGCAGTGCATATAAAAGTTATGTTCATTCTCCAAATAGATCACATGCTGGCCACAAAACAAGTATCTATAAATTTAAGAAGATTGCAATCATATCAAGCACCTTCTATGACCACAACAGTATGAAACTAGAAATAAACACAGAAAACACTGCAAAATCACAAAATGTTAAGGCTAAACAATATGCTAAAAAACAATCAATGGGTCACTGAGAAAACCAAAGAGGACATTAGAAAAGACCTGAAGACAAATAAAAATGGAAACACAGTGATCCAAAAGTTATGGGATGCAGCAAAAGCAGTTCTAAGAGGGAAGTTTATAGTGATACAAGCCTACCTCAGGAAACAAGAAACTCTCAAATAAAGAATCAAACCTTACACATAAAGGAACTAAAAAAAGAAGAACAAATAAAACCCAAAGATAGTAGAAGGAGAAAAATAATAAGTATCAGAGCAGAAATATATGAAAGAGAGTAAAAACAGAAAAGACTAATGAATCAGAAGCTAGTTCTCTGAAATAATAAACATATTGATAAACATTTAGCCATGCTCATCAATAAAAAAAGAGGGCCCAAATAAATAAAATCAGAAATGAAAGGGACAAGTTACAACTGATACCACAGAAATACAAAAGATCATAAGAGAATACTAAAACAATTACACACCAATACAATGAACAACCTAACATAAAATAGACAACTAAGAAGAAATAGATAAATTCCTAGAAATGTACACTCTCCCAAGACTAAATCAAGAGGACATTTTAAATAAAGACCAATTCCAGTAATGACATTGAATTGGTAATCAAAAAACTCCCAACAAACAAAAGTTCAGGACCAGATGGATTCACAGGTCAATTCTACCATCATTTAAATCACTTAAGCATTTAACCATAATTTAATCATTTAACATTTAACACAATCATTTAACACCTATCCTTCTCAAACCTATTCCAAAAAGTTGAAGAGGAAGGTATGTCAGAATCACTATGATATCAAAACCAGACAAGATGCCACAAAAAAGAAAATTACAGGCAAATATCACTGATGAGCAGACATGCAAAAATCCTCAACAAAATATTAGCAGACGGAATTCAAAATACATTGAAAGGATCATAGACCATGATCACGTAGTATTTATGCCAAGGATGCAAAAATGGTTCAATATCTGCAAATCAATAAATGTAGTACACCACATTAACAAACCAAAGGATAAAAAGTATGTGATCGTCTCAATAGATGCAGAAAAATCTACTGACAAATTCAATATCCATTTATGATAAAAACTCTCAACAAAGTGGATATATAGGAAACATACCTCAACATAATAAAGGCTATACATGACAAGCCCACAGCCAACATCATACTCAATGCAGAAAGGCTCAAAGCATTTCCTCTAAGATCAGGAACAAGAAGAAGATGCCCACTCCTGCCACTTTCATTCAACAAAGTATTAAAGGTCCCAACCACAGAAATCAGATGAGAAAAAAAATTAAAAGGAATCCAAACTGGAAAGGAAGAAGTAAAGTGTCACTCTTTGCAGATGACATGATACTATATATATATATATATATATATATATATATATATATGAAATTCTAAAAATGCTATCAGAAAACTATTAGAACTAACAAATACATTCAGTAAGTGTCAGGATACAAAATTAACATACAGAAATCTGTTGCATTCCTATACACTAACAACAAACTATCAGAAGGAGAAATTAAGAAAACAATCCAAGTTACAACTGCATCAAAAAAATAAAATGCCTAGGAATAAATTTAACCAAGGAGGTAAAAGATTTATACTCAGAATACTCTAATACATTGTTGAAAGAAATTGAAGATGAAACAAACAAAAAAAATGGAATGACATACTACGCTCATGTATTGGAAGGATTTACATTGTTAAAGTGACCACACTACCAAAGGCAATCTACAGATTCAAAATCATCCCTATCAAAATGCCAATGGCATTTTTCACAGAACTAGGATCAATAACTCCCTAATTTGTATGGAAATCTCTGATAGACAAAGCAATCTTGAGAGAGAAGAAGAAAGCTTCAGGTATCACTCTGCCTGATTTCAAAGTGTACTACAAAGCTACTGTAATAAAAATATTATGGTACTAGAACAAAAACAGAACCATGTATCAGTGGAACAGAATAGAGAACCCAGAAATAAACCCACATTTACACGGTCAATTAATCTACAACAAAGGAGGGAAGAATATAAAATGGAGAAAAGAGAGATTGTTCATTAAATAATGTTGGGAAAACTGGACAGCTATATTCACAAGAATCAACCTGGGCTACTTATTCACACCATATACAAAAATAAACTCAAAATGGATTAAGACTTAAGTGTAAGAACTGAAACTATAAAATGCCTAAAAGAAAAAGTAGGTAGTATACTCTCTTACATTCATCTTAGCAATAATTTTTTGGATCTGTCTCCACAGGCATAGGAAACAAAAGAAAAAGTGAACAAACGGGACTATATCAAACCAAAAAGCTTTTGTACATCAGAAGAAACTATCAAGAAATAAAAACACAGCTTACTGAATGAAAGAAGATATTAGCAAACAATATATCTGAAAAGGGGTTAATATCAAAAATATGGAAGGAACTCATACAACTCAACAACAATAAAAACAAACAAACAGAATAAGAAATGGGAGAGGACCTAAATAGACACTTTTCCAAAGAAGACATACAGATGGCACATACACCAGGCACATGAAAAGATGCTCAATATCACTAATCATCAGGCAAATTTCAAATCAAAACCTCAATGAGCTATCACTTTACACATGTTCAGAATGACTATCATCAAAAAGACAACAAATAACAAGTGTTGGTGAGAATATGGAGCAAAGGGAATCCTCATGTATTGTTGGTGGGATTGTAAATTGGTGAAGCTACTATGGAACACAGTAAGACAAATTCTCAGAAAATTAAAGAACCACCACATGATCCAGCAATTTCACTTCTGGGTATTTTCCCAAAGAAAACAAAATTACTAATTTGAAAAGATATATGCGCACCAATGTTCACTGCAGTATTATTTACAATAGCCAATATATGGAAGCAACCCAAGTTTCATTTGATAGATGAGGAAGATGATACACACACACACACACACAATGGAATATTACTTAGAAATTTAAAAAAATTGAAATCTTACCATTTGCGACATGGATGAATCTAGAAGGTATTATAATAAGTGAAGTAAGTCAGACAGAAAAAGACAAATACCTCATGATCTCACTTATATGCATAATGTAAAACAAACAAACAAACAAACAAAACTAACAAACAAAATGAAAACAGACTCGTAGATACAGAGAACAATTGGGTGGGTGCCAGAATGTAGGCAGGTAGTGGGTATGTGAAATAGGTGTAGGTGGTTAAGAGGTACAAACCTGCAATTATGTAATAACTAAGTCATGGCGTACTACACAACATAAGCAATATGTTCAATAACATTGTAATAACTTTCTATGATGATAGATGGTTATAAGACTTATCCTGGTGATAATTTCATAATCTATGCAAATGTTAAAATACTTTGTAGTACACCTGAAACTAACAATATTGTATGCCAACTCTATTTCATTTTAAAATGTTATGTTCACACTGTACTGTTGTCTATGAAGTTTGCAATAGCATTATGTCTAAAAGAAGCAATGTTCATACCTTAATTAGAAAATACTTAATCACTAAAAATGCTAATCATCATCTGAGCCTTTGGCGAGTCACAACCTTTCTGCTGGTGGAGGGCCTTGCCTTGATGAATTTTTCTACCCATGTAAGCAGAAGAAATAAGGGGAGGTGCTTCCTCAGGACAGGCCACTTTTTCAATCAAATTTGTTCCTGTATTAACAGTAGTGCTTGGGTATCTAGACATTCTCATCTTTAGGGGCTTGGCTGCTGGCTTATATAAAACACAGAGAGAATGACCTTGCTTAGATTTTGAGCTTTAACCTAATGCTTCTGCTCCGTTTACCAGTGAGCTCTAGGCTGGAATGGAGAACACTAGCCAAGTAAAATTAAGTGCCTTTGATTTCCCACTTATTCTCCTTTGGTATCTGTATATTCAGTCCCTTCAGGAACCACCTAAAGAAACAGTTATCTAGAGCAAGGTTAGATTTGAGCATGTCTGGGTCCCTTGGCTTAATATCATTTAAAAACACCTCAATATCAATCCTACTTAAAACAGTAGAAACAGTGGAAAAATACTTATAAAAGAAAGAGAAAAAGTAGTGTGTTCCATTCTTTTACTCATTAACATGCTGTGGTATGCAGAGGGAGACCATGATTTTGGAGTTCTGCTTAACTATTTTTATTGGCAATAACCAGACATAATTTCAGAGTTTTGTTTTGCTGTTTGTGAGGTGTGTGTCTTTTTTTTTCTTTTTGGAGGGGGAGCTTAGGTGTGTTCCCATGGATGATAGGTGTAGAAAGGTTATAGGAATCTTCAGAGAGATTATGAGATACAGAAATTTGAGAATCACTACTCTAGATATAAAACTAGAAATCTGTAAATGTGCATAATGAGAACTCATCAAGTCCAAGTCGAAAATCTTTACTATATTAATAGAAAGAAGGACGACCTCTATTTTATTTCACAAGTTTAATACAATCATTCTTAAAATCTCATGTGAACACCTCAGTAATGCTTAGAAAAACAAGACAAAAAATATTCAATCTAAAATTAAAATTTGAAAATGTGGTCATTTCAGTATATTTGCTTCTTAAAGCATTATAAGTTTTAAGAGCAAAAACAAAAGAAAAGACAATGCCTTACCTTCCATCTCGATCCCAGTCATACACCTCTACTTTGACTGTTCTGTCCATGGGGAAAACATACACACAGAGTGAAGTTACTTAGTAAGATCAAATTAACATATGATTGAATGTTAAAAAATAAGTTATAGATTTTCTTAGATAAAATAGTGTATGCTTTCAAGTTTTACAAAATAGTTTAAAGTTGATTTTGCTAATTTTAATACTATTCTTCAATTTATATCTTAAAATAGGTTTCTAAAATCATACAGATTTTTAATTCTTTAAACAGAGTAGGAAAGTATATGGGAAAAGCATTTATAGTTTGACATAGCTTCTCGATGGAGAGATATAGAGCTACTCCTCCACTCTTCAAAACCATTATCTTAGAGAAGTATTTCTCAAACTCAGCATGGATCAGAATCACATGGAGGGCTTGTCAAAACGTGAATTGTTGGACCTCATGCCCAGTGTTCCCAGTTCAGTAGCCTTGGGTTCGGCCCAAGAATTTAATTTATACAAGTTTCATCAGGTGCTGCTGATGCTCTAACTAGGAACCATATTATAAGAATCACTTTCTTAGAATGAGTCCAATTAAATAAAGTTATGATACTACTAAATGAATAAAGTGACAGTCAAGCAGCATAATAAATTTTAAAGTAAATTTAATGACATATACCAATATACCAATCAATAGTTCTTTCTATGATATTTGTTAATATAATAAATCTTCATTTTTCTAATATACGAGTAATAAGATAAACAAAATATCTTTTGGGGTGAATAGGGGTTTTTGTATTATAATCTTACAATCAACTTTCATAAGAAAAAGAAAAGTTCTTTGATACTAAGAAATCTTCAGGTATATTGTGGGAAGATCTTCAGGGCCACTTCACCCACTTATTTGTAAAACACCAGAATCTCCCTGTTCTACATCTCTAGAACTTTTATAATTCAGCAACCATGGGAGCAATGATGTCAAATAGGATTCTCAGGAGGAAATCAGGGTTTATAACATATGTAGTCATAATCTTATGTATCTTGTATATTTACTTATTCCTCTCTAGAAAGATAATAAATACCAAATGAAAATCTTGAGGCAAGGAAAATTCTGGGATGACTTTTGAATATGTTAAACAAATATTCAATATATTTTTAGCACTTTGCACATTTTTTTCTTGAAAAATTAGTTAAACCAAATTTTAATTTCTCATATTATCCCTCCTCCCCAAATCATTGTGGATTAAAAGAAAAGTTATTTAAAAAATTCTGAATAAATCAACTATGCTTTTGTAAATACACACTTACATTGGTAAAGAAGCCAACTTAATTTTTAAAATTCAACTTAGATTATTGGATACAAAATCTATAGTGAATATTCAAAACTCTCAGAAAAGTTGTCATTTATTTTACCTGTCATAATCGCCATTACATAAAGCTCTGACTGAGATCTTGAATGCTTGCCATATAGGATTTAGAGTGTTTTTGACAACTTCTGTTTTATGACAAATCGTAAAACTGTAAAAAAAAGTTTTCAGTTATTTTCATGATTCAGTTATAATATATTGTTTTAGTAGTCATTCTTCTGTTTCTTTTTGTGCAGAATACATGTTACCAGTCCCTCTATTGCTGCTATATCAGTCAATAAAAAGAGATTTGCAGTTTTAAAACTTTAAAGATTAGCTCAACATAACATAAAGCAATGAGATTTTGCAATGAGTTTACTAAAAATGATCTGCAAATTCAATAAATCCTAAAGCTGCTTTGTAAATACTCACTATAAAAATTGTGGTGACATATTGATACAGTGAAAAGTATCCATGGGTCACTAAGAATATGAAGGTCATCAGTAACCCTGAGAAGGGCAGTTTTGTTGGAGTACTGGAGACAAAAATCTGGTTGGAATGGGTTTAAGAAAGAGAAGAGAAACTGAGGCAGAGTGTATAAACAACACTTTTGAGCAGTTTAGCTGTAAAGAGAAAAAGAGAAATTGGGGATAGCTTAAAGGGGAAAGATTAATCAAGAGAAAGGTTTGTTTTTAGTTACTTTTTAATTTTTTTCAAGATGAAAGAAATAACAGCAAGGTTTCATGCTTAAGGAAAAAGTACATTAGAGAGCAAACAATTTGTGATTCATGAAAGAAAGGGGATAAAAGATAGAGCAATGTCCTGAAGTAGATGGAAATGGATGGGATAGAGGGAATCAATGGAGGGGTTGGCCTTGGGAGCACAGATAGTCATTTTGCAGAGCATTCAGGAAGGTCGAGCACAGGGGTAGATGCTGTGATGGGATCTTGCAGAAGTTCTCCTCTTGCTTCCGTTTTCTTATTAAATAGAAAGCAAGATAACCAGCAGAGAAGGAAGAAGGCAAAAGTGCTAAACTGTCTGGGAGGGAGGGAACACTGATGGATTAAGGAAAGGGAGTAAGATTCCTGGGGAGGGCTAAGGGTCTATTTAAGATTAATGTAATAAATTTATATTCAGACCACTCAGTATGTGGTTCTTTCTTTCTTTAAACTGTTGACTCTATGTACCTAAAGAATCCCTAAAGGGAAGAAAGATAGCAATTCAAGAATATATAATAAGGGGTAGAATCCATGGAGCCTTAAACTAGGTTTTCTGATTCAAATTCCAGTATTGTTTCCACCGAATCATTCAATCTCCAGACATCAATCAGGTCCTGGAAAAGTTCTTGCCTAAATGCAAATTTATGCAGCAGTTACTGAGCTATAAAATGTTTTAAATAAGCTTGGTTAGAACAATACCTAAACTCAACCTTCACTAAAACCTTAGTCATGAAGTGTTCTAAATTCAAGGGATCCCTCTAATAGGCATGAACATGAGAATATTACATAACTACCATAGTGAACATACTGTAACTAAGCCCCACAAGGAAATAATCTCATTTTGAAAGGGCCTTGAGTCCATTTTCCTCTTCTCAGGCAAGAAAGGGTCTCTCTGCATTAAGAGATCAAATAGAAACATAATATAAATGGATCATGTATTCAATTTAATATTTATGGCATTAGTGCCATACTCTTCCTGGTAGTATCCTCACCTATCTAAAGAAAATCATGTTACTAAATTGACAGAGCTCAAGAGAATATGTGTATATAATGTGGCCAAAGGCTCTCTAAGTTGAATCACCCAAAGCAATGTAGGAGTCACTGGGGGCAAAAGACATTAAAGAAAGAGAGAGGATAGAGAAGACTCTAAAAGGTTAATCAACAGCCAACATCGTCCTCAATGGTGAAAAATCAAAACCATTTCCACTAAGATCAGGAACAAGACAAGGTTGCCCACTCACACCACTATTATTCAACACAGTTTTGGAAGTTTTAGCCACAGCAGTCAGAGAAGAAAAAGAAATGAAAGGAATCCAAATCGGAAAAGAAGTAAAGCTGTCACTGTCTGCAGATGACATGATACTATACATAGAGAATCCTAAAGATGCTACCAGAAAACTACTAGAGCCAATCAATAAATTTGGTGAGGTAGCAGGATACAAAATTAATGCACAGAAATCTCTTGCATTTCTATACACTAATGATGAAAAATCTGAAAGTGAAATTAAGAAAACACTCACGTTTACCATTGCAACAAAAAGAATAAAATATCTAGGAATAAACCTACCTAAAGAGACAAAGACCTGTATGCAGAAAATTATAAGACACTGATGAAAGAAATTAAAGATGATACAAATAGATGGAGAGATATGCCATGTTCTTGGATTGGAAGAATCAACATTGTGAAAATGGCTCTACTACCCAAAGCAAACTACAGATTCAATGCAATCCCTATCAAACTACCACTGGCATTTTTCACAGAACTAGAACAAAAAATTTCACAATTTGTATGGAAACACAAAAGACCCCGAATAGCCAAAGCAATCTTGAGAACGAAAAATGGAGCTGGAGGAATCAGGCTCCCTGACTTCAGATTATACTACAAAGCTACAGTAATCAAGACAGTATGGTACTGGCACAGAAACAGAAATATAGATCAATGGAACAGGATAGAAAGCCCAGAGATAAACCCACGCACATATGGTCACCTTATCTTTGATAAAGGAGGCAAGAATATACAGTGGAGAAAAGACAGCCTCTTCAATAAGTGGTGCTGGGAAAACTGGACAGATACATGTAAAAGTATGAAATTAGAAGACTCCCTAACACCATACACAAAAATAAACTCAAAATGGATTAAAGATCTAAATGTAAGGCCAGACACTATCAAACTCTTAGAGGAAAACATAGGCAGAACACTCTATGACATAAATCACAGCAAGATCCTTTTTGACCCAGCTCCCAGAGAAATGGAAATACAAACAAAAATAAACAAATGGGACCTAATGAAACTTAAAGTCTATTGCACAGCAAAGGAAACCATAAACAAGACAAAAAGACAACCCTAGAATGGGAGAAAATATTTGCAAATGAAGCAACTGACAAAGGATTAATCTCCAAAATTTACAAGCAGCTCATGCAGCTCAATATCAGAAAAACAAACAACCCAATCCAAAAATGGGCAGAAGACCTAAATAGACATTTCTCCAAAGAAGATATACAGATTGCCAACAAACACATGAAAGAATGCTCAACATCATTAATCATTAGAGAAATGCAAATCAAAACTACAATGTGATATCATCTCACAGCAGTCAGAATGGCCATCATCAAAAAATCTAGAAACAATAAATGCTGGAGAGGGTGTGGAGAAAAGGGAACCCTCTTGCACTGTTGGTGAGAATGTAAATTGATATAGCCACTATGGAGAAGAGTATGGAGGTTCCTTAAAAAACTAAAAATAGAACTACCATACGACCCAGCAATCCCACTACTGGGTATATGCCCTGAGAAAACCATAATTCAAACAGAGCCATGTACCAAAATGTTCATTGCAGTTCTATTTACAATAGCCAGGACATGGAAGCAACCTAAGTGTCCATCAACATATGAATGGATAAAGAAGATCTGGCACATATATACAATGGAATATTACTCAGCCATAAAAAGAAACGAAATTGAGTTATTTGTAGTGAGTTGGATGGACCTAGAGTCTGTCATACAGAGTGAAGTAAGTCAGAAAGAGAAAAACAAATACCGTATGCTAACACATATATATGGAATCTAAGAAAAAAAAAAAAAAAAAAGGCCATGAAGAACCTAGTGGCAAGACGGGAATAAAGACACAGACCTACTAGAGAATGGACTTGAGGATATGGGCAGGGGGAAGGGTAAGCTGTGACAAAGTGAGAGAATGGCATGGACATATATACACTACCAAATGTAAAATAGATAGCTAGTGGGAAGCAGCCGCATAGCACAGGGAGATCAGCTCGGTGCTTTGTGACCACCTAGAGTGGTGGGATAGGGAGGGTGGGAGGGAGGGAGACGCAAGAGGGAAGAGATATGGGAACATATGTATATGTATAACTGATTCACTTTGTTATAAAGCAGAAACTAACACACCATTGTAAAGCAATTATACTCCAATAAAGATGTTAAAAAAATAAATAAATAAAAGGTTAATCAAAATATCTAAAGCAGAGGGAAGAAAATTAAAGGAGATAAGGGAGAAGTAGGCAGGAGAAAAACAGAGGGAATCATGAGAAAAAGCAAAAGTACACAAAAATAGTTAAGAAAAATTCATAGGGACAAAAGTATGTATATTGTTTTCATAAACAGGCATCTGCCTATCTTCATAACACTACACATTCTTAAAGACTTACAAAGGGACTTTCTCTTCTTCTCTTATATCATATTCTAATATATACCAATCTTTGGTATGGTGATAGATACAGATACCTAGCTATACAGGTATCTAGATAGGTAGGTAGAAGATAGATAGATGAAAGATGGGTGATAGATAGATAATAGATTAAATGGATAGATAGAGAGCTAGATAGAGATAGAGCAACCAATGAACCATCTTCAAACGAACATGCTCAACAATCTACTGACTTCTAGGCCTTTTTGCTTACAGTTAAATCAAAATTTCTGTCATATTCCTAGTATTATCAGCCATAGTAATTAAATACTTTGAAACTTCTTCTCTTAATAAAGTGACTCACTTTCTTAGTGAGCTACTTTAAGGGAGGTAGTCATCTGTCTTCTATTAATCATTCTCATTTGTAAAGCATTAGATGTTATATAGACAGCAAAATCTCTCCAGTAATTCCAGCAGTAGTGTAATTAGTGAAAATTCTAACAGGAGTCTGAGGTAGCTCTTTCTACTATTCAGGATATTGCTATATAAATATAAATGTGTATGTATATATGTATTACCCATAGCATTATTAAGAAAAATATTTTTATTAAATAACCTGTGTTAAAATACTTTAAATGAAGCCAATTACCAAAAAACAGTTATATCAAAGGAAAATTATTAGCTAATTATGAATACAGGTCAAATTACTAAATCATGTGAAAGCAAGAAAATAAGAATTTATAATCATATATTATTATGGATTTTCATTAATGCTTACAGTTGAAATTAAGTTTTACTCTTTCTTATAATATGAGCCTCAAACACTAGGCAACAAGCAATTTGTGAAGTAGCTCCATGTTCAAATACATGTTAAAAATGAAGATAAAGTCTTTGCAGTTACAAAGACACACATAAAAAGTGAGGAGTAAAAGCATTTTTATTCATTCAAAACTCATCAGAACAAAACATATGTATATTAATACATTAATACATATGCCCTAATATATATATTTGGATCTAGCTGGCGAACTATTTTCTGTGTGTAAATGCAAGTGGAAAGTTTTCTGAATTGAGATTCACAAAATTTTAGCAATAGTTATTTTTAAATGATTTGAGATTTTTGGATTAGTTGCACTCTATATTTTATTTAATCAAGTTAATACCATTTTTATAAGCATAATAAATTTTGTAATATATCTCTTACCAGTAGCATTAAATGTATGATAGACTGAAATTCTATAATTGTACAACAAATATTTCTAAGAAAACTAATAAGAATAAAATAGAAAATTCAGGAAATAAGTCATTCAAACAGGAGGAAACATAAGAACTTTTTAATTCAAGAAAATTTGAACAATTCTTTAGTTTTTTTCCTAACTGTGAAATGACTGGAAAATATGCTTATTTTCTCCACTGTCCAATATTTTTCACATGGGTAAATTAGTGTTCAGATGCAAATGCTACTCTAACATTTTTACCACCAAAATAGAAAAGAAGCATGCAAAATCCAACGATATGATACCATAACAAAAATAACCAACAGTTGCCCAGTAGCTGCATCAGCAAAAATCGTACACTATGTAAAGCTTCATTTTATATTGCTCAGTATAATCAGTTTAAATAGCAAACTTTCTATTTTTATGTACCATTTTATACTTATTACATAACATTAACATGTTGTATAATTTCATTTATAAGTGTAGCAGGTTACATTTTTTTTTACATTCTATTCCCCTCATTTTAATCTCCAAATGACATTTTCTCTTTAGCTAATATTTTATTATGCACAGTTGAGGAAAACAGAGGAGGAAACATTATACCATAAGATAATAATAATAATAATAACAGCTAACATAATTCTTATGTTAGGGAAGCTCCTAAATGATTTTTGTGTAGTAACTCATTTAATACTCTCAACAGCCCTGGGAGATAACTATGATCATAGCCCATTTTACAGATGAGGAAACTGAGTGTCATATGAGTTTAAAAACTTGCCTATGGTCCCATAGCTATTAAGTAGTGGGGTCACGGTTTACACCTAAGCAGCAGGACCTTATTTAGCTCATAAATTTAACCATTAAACTTTTTCATTACTACTGACAATACAATAAGAATCATAGAAGATAACAATAAAATGTATTTCATGGTAGAGTCATATGTATTAAATTATACTCTGTACAATGGAATACTACTCAGCCATAAAAAAAAGAATGAAAACTTTGTCATTTGCAGTAACATGGATGGACTTAGAGGATACTATGTTAAGTGAAATAAGTCAGACAGAGAAAGACATATACTGTATGATATTACTTATATGTGGAATCTAAAAAATACAACAAGCTAGTGAATATAACAAAAAAGAAGCAGACTCATGGATATAGAGAACAAACTAGTGGTTACCAGTGATGAAAGGGGAGAGAGGAGGAGCAATGTTGGGGTAGGGGAATAAGAGGTACAAACTATTTTGTATAAAATAAGCTACAAGGATATAGTACAATGCAGGGAATATAGCCAATATTGTAAAATAATTATAAATGAAATGCAATCTTTAAAAATTGTGAATCACTATATTGTACACCTGTAACTCATATAATATTGTATATCAACTATACTTCAATAAAAAATTAAAATAAATTATAACTCTATAATACATTTTCAAATCACATAGAAACCAGTCTAATCGTAACTAGTAAAATATTCAAATTACTAGAGGGTAATGAAAAATTTTCCTGAATGTTAGATATCATTGAAAAAACCCTGTAGTATAAAAAGCAGCCCCTAAACTCCATATCCTTCTCCAAGAAATTGGCTTAAGGGTTCAATTCTATAACAAAATACTTTAGTTTCATAATTTTAGATTTCCACAAACATATAAATCTTCCATTCTATTAAGGCAATAATATAATTTTAGGAAAAGTAAAGAGGAAATGTTTCTATGAAGATGAAAATCATTCATTATAAATATCAAACAAAACATATAAAATGCCAGAAAGTTACACATTATTATTGAGAATAAAAAATCAAATCAATTTTTTGGATACCAAAATATTTTACTGTTTATCTATTTAATATGAATATCTGAGAAAAAGTGATAATTTGAAGTCATACTTATAATAGCCTTAAAATTCATAAAAGATAAATCTACCTGCCATCTTCATTACTTCGATAAAATACAAGAAAAGGATCTGATTTTCCAAATAAGTCCTTCTTGTCCAGTTTGTTCGCACAAAATTGCATCAGAACAGCATCCTACAAACAAAATTAATAAAACAGCTCAAAACCTGGGTTAAAAATAACTAGAAACTGCAGATCACAAGCAAGACTTGACAAGAAAACAAATTTTTCCATTTTAATACAAATGGCCAAATGTGGGAGAATTCCAAACAACATAAAATTGTTTTTAAAGGACTATAAGACTAAAAAATTGACTCCTGGAAGTTTTTGTTCTAGTCACAGAACTATTACTTATTAAAACCCTTCAACATTTCCTGCCCCAGAAAAGTGATATTAAACTGGATAATTCTATGTACCCAATATTATAATACAAGATCTCTATTTGTATCTTCAGTTATTCAGGTGTACATTTTTAGAAATTTTTTTTTAATTTCCTAAGGAAATATTTACTAAGCATCTACTACGTATCTACAATGTATTAGATGTTGAGATTCATTAGATGATTAGATGAAGTAAAAGACAGATCCAGACTGACAACACAGTTTGCTATCTAAAGGGGAAAAAAGGTTCCTTCTTAATTATATAAAAGTGTACCACAATTTCTAAATAGCTACATTTGAAAATAACATATTATATAGGGCTTGAAGTAAAGTAAAGCACTTTCATTTTCACCTGTAATTTAAATCACTTATTAATTATTTTGTCAAACCAATAATTTTTATCAATTTATAGACTCAAGCACTCATAACTTACATGATTTAGCTTAAAGGTAAACAAGATGAGGTATCATAAATCAAGGAAGTTAAACATTATTCAATGATGATAAGCAATATTTAAAGGGTATAAATTATATAGTAATTTAAAAATTAAAATCAGTATTTTAGATTTGTTTGGTTTTTTAACTGAAAGGAGATGCTAACAATTTTTGAAGCAGGTGGAGGGTCAAAGTAATTCACATTAAATCAAGAAGTCACAGTTTTAAATATTACTTGGTGAAAACGTTAATTCACCACTTCATTTTGCAGAGTTCAGAAATACTTATTAAGTATCTTCACATATATTAAAATACCCTTAGGAGAAAGTGGTTTTCCAAGAACATGGGACAAAGACATTGTTCTTTTTTTTTTTTAAGTACAATTTTTTTTTATTGTTCTTGCCACAGAAATAAATCACTCCTTTAAGACATTTTTCCAAAGCACCTAAAACAAAACACAAATTACCAAAAAACATTCTGATGTACTTAAAATACTTAGTAGAATCCTGAAATGTGTATATTTCAAATAAATGCTGACTAAAACTTCAAAGAGACTAAATATTATTAAAACATGATTTTTCATATGATCACTGGTAAATGTAATACCAAATTGTAGTTTTTCAAATTATATTTCATAAGGCTTGCAAAATGAGTAACTGACTCAACAGAAAAAATTTCTTTCAATGCACCAAATGATATAAACTTGGGGAAAATATTTTTTGTAATTACTCAAGTTAATAACTTAGGAGAGATTCCACCCATATCAAGCACAAAACAAGTCTAATTTCTGGCGAAAAAACAAGCATTTACTACTTCTAGAAATATACAAGCATCATTACAGTCTTTTTTTTTAAACTCTTATGCTTAATGCCACCCTGAGAGAATTTTAAGACCTTTCTTTAATACTCCACACCAGAGTAACAAACTTCCTATTGAAGAAATCCACTTAAATGTTCAAAGGCATTTCTAACAAGTTCAAATCAAACTTGCTTCTCCAGTAATTTTTCCCAACTCATGCGTGACTCATCATCCACCCAAAGTGCTCAAGGAAGTTGTCCTTGACTCTTCCCTTTCCTGCCCTTTTATCCAATCCATCATCAAGTTGCATAATTCTATCTCTAAAAAAATTTTCAAATCTTCAATCCAGCTACACAGGCACCACCTTAGTCCAAGCCAACCTCTTCTCTCACCTGGACATGCACATTGGCATTTATTCCTTTCTCCCTCTTCCACTTATCCAATCCATAGATCCACCTTCATGGACCTATCCAATCGATTCTCCATACAGCAGAGAGAGTAATGGACTTAAAACATCAAAGAAATTAATTTTGTTCATAACTTAAAATTATTCAAGGCTTTCCCTTGCATTTAGGATAAACACAGAATCTTTAACATTGTCTACAAAAGCCCAACAGCAAACAAACTCTGAGCAGCCTTTTCCACCTTTATCTGGCAAAGTTTTATCTCAATCATTCCCCAACTCCCATCCCCTTGCTAACTAACACACACCAGACACACTCTTTCCCTCTTTGGGCCCTATACAAGCTGTGTACTCCAAATCTTACCCTTTGGCTGACAAACCATTACTTGGGTCTAAGCTAAAATGGAATTTTCTCAAAGAGTCCCGAAGTTACCTCCACCCAATATAAATTATGATTCTCCATGGTACTCTCTCATATTTATCACTTAGAACACATCATGAAATATTTACCTATACAGTCATCTGATTAATGTCCGTCTTTTCCACAAACTACATGTTTATTAGGGAAAAGGACAAGGGTTGCTTGTTGTTGTATTTTCTTGCCATTGTATTCCAAGCTTCCTTTCCAGGGACTAGCACGTTATACATTTTGTGAATATTTTTGAATCAATCAATCAGAATGAAAAATATTATTTGTGGACAATTTCAAGCTACCTTAAAAATACTGAGTGAAGAAACATTTCCAATATGACTTCAAAATTACTTTAATTCTTACTCTAGAATTTGACAAGATATATCACAAAAGTTGCATTTGAAATAAACTATGGTTGAGATAATTAGGATTGCCACACTGAAAATAAACATTTGTGTAAATTTATAATTTACCCATTTCTCAAATATGGCCCATTTTTAATTCTGCAACGTAACCATCTGGAGGAGGTAATACTGTTGTCTATGAAGTGTGCAATAGCATTATGTCTAAGAAAGCAAAGTACATACCTTAATTTAAAAATACTCAATTGCTAAAAATGCTATCATTTGAGCCTTCAGTGAGTCACAATCTTTTTATTGGTGGAGAGTCTTGCCTCGATGTTGATGACTGCTGACTGATCAGGGTGGTGGTTGTTGAAGTTTGGGGTGGCTGTAGCGATTTCTTAAAATAAGACAACAATGAAACTTGTCCCATCAATTGACTTGTCCTTTCAGGATTGATTTCTCTGTAGCATGCAATGCTGTTTGATAGCATTTTACCCGTAGTTAGAACTTCTTTCAAAATCAGAGTCGACCCACTCAAACCCTGTTGTGGCTTTGTCAACTAAGCTTATGTAATACTCTAAATCCTTTGTTGTCCTTTCAACAATCTTCACAACATCTTCACCAGTAGATTCCATCTCAAGAAACCACTTTCATTGCTCATCCATAAGATGCAACCTGTCATCAGTTTAAGTCTTATCATGAGATTGCAGCAATTCAGTCAAATCTTCAGGCTCCACTTCCTATTCTAATTCTCTTGCCATTTCCACAACATCAGCAGTTACTTCCTCCACTGGAGTCTTAAACCCCTCAAAGTCATTCATCTGTGAGGGTTGGAATCAACTTCTTCCAAACTCCTGTTAATGTCGATATTTGGGCTTCTCCCCACGAATGTTTTTAATGTCATCTAGAATGATGAATCCTTTCCAGAAGGTTTTCAATTCATTGCCCAGATCCATCAGAGGAATCACTATCTGTGGCAGCTGTGGCTTTAGGAAATGTATTATTTCTTAAGTAACAAGACTTGAAAGTCGAACTTACTCCTTGAGCCTCGGGTTGCAGAATGAGTGTTGTGTTAGCAAGCATGAAAGCAACATCAATCTCGTACATCTCCATCAGAGCTCTTGTGTGACCAGGTGCATTGTCAATGAGCAATAATATTTTGGTTTTTGTTTTGTTTTGTTTTTTTAACTTATTTTTGTATTGGAGTATAATTGCTTTGCAATGTTGTGTTAGTTTCTGCTGTACAATAAAGTGAATCAACTATATGTATCCCTATATCCCGTCCCTCTTGGACCTCCCTCCCACCCCCCACCCCCATCCCACCCACCTAGGTTGTCACAGAACACCGAGCTGAGCTTCCTGTGCTTTACAGCATGTTCTCACTAGCTATCTATTTTACACATGGTAGTCCATGTATGTCAATCCTAGTCTCCCAATTCGTCCCATCCTCCCCTTCCCCCCATGTCCACATGTCTGTTTTCTACATCTATGTCTCTGTTCCTGCCCTGCAAATAGGTTCATCTGTACCATTTTTCTAGATTCCACATATATGTATTAATATACGATATTTGGGTTTTTTTCTGGCTTACTTCACTCTGTATGACAGACTCTAGGTCCATCTATGTCTCTACAAATGACCTGATTTCGTTCATTTTTATGGCTGAGTAATATTCCATTGTATATATGTGCCACATCTTCTTTACCCATTCATCTGTTGTTGGACATTTAGGTTGTTTCCATGACCTGGCTATTGTAAATAGTGCTGCAGTGAACACTGGGGTAGATGTCTCTATTTGAATTATGGTTTGCTCAGAGTATATGCCCAGTAGTGGGATTGCTGGGTCATATGGTAGTTCTATTTTTAGTTTTTTAAGGAACCTCCATACTGTTCTCCATAGTGGCTGTATCAATTTACATTCTCACCAACAGTGCAAGAGGGTTCCCTTTTCTCCACACCCTCTCCAGCATTTATTGCTTCTAGATTTTTTGATGATGGCCATTCTGACCGGTGTGAGGTAATACCTCATTGTAGTTTTGATTTGCATTTCTCTAATAATTAGTGATGAGCATCTTTTCATGTTCCTCTTGGCCATCTGTATGTCTTCTTTGGTGAAATGTCTATTTAGTTCTTCCACCTAATTTTTAATTGGGTTGTTTGTTTTTTTTGATATTGAGCTCCACAATCTGTTTGTATATTTTGGAGATTAATCCTTTGTCTGTTGCTTTGTTTGCAAATATTTTCTCCCACTCTGAGGGTTGCCTTTTCGTCTTGTTTATGGTTTACTTTTCTGTGCAAAAGCTTTTAAGTTTAATTAGGTCCCCTTTGTTTTTTATTTTTATTTTCATTACTCTAGGAGGTGGGTCAAAAAAGATCTCGCTGTGGTTTATGTCAAAGAGTGATTTTCCTCTAAGTGTTTTATAGTGTCCAGTCCTACATTTAGGTCTTTAATCCATTTCAAGTTTATTTTTGTGTATACTGTTAGGTAGTGTTCTAATTTCATTCTTTTACATGTAGCTGTCCACTTTTCCCAGCACTGCTTATTAAAGAGGCTGTCTTTTCTCCATTGTATGTTCTTGCCTCCTTTGTCATAAATTAGGTGACCATATGTGCGTGGGTTTATCTCTGGGTTTTCTATCCTGTACCATTGATCTATATTTCTGTTATTGTGCCAGTACCATACAGTCTTGATTACTGTAGATTTGTAGTAATATTTTGAAAGGAATCATTTTTTTCTGAGCAGTAGGTCTCACCAGTGGGCTTAAAATATTCAGCAAACCATGCTGTAAACATGTGATGTCATCCAGGCTTTGTCGTTCCATTTATACAGCACAGGCAGAGCAAATTTAGCATAATTCTTAGCGGCCCAAGGATCTTCTAAATGGTAAATCAACATTGGCTTCACCTTAAAGTCACTAGCTGCAAGACAAGAGAGTCTGCCTGCCCTTTGAAACTTTGAAGCAAGGCTCTGATTTCTCCTCTCTAGCTATGAAAGTCCTAGATTGCATCTCCTTCCAATATAAGGCTATTTCATCTACATTGAAAACCTGTTATTTAGTGCAGTGACCTTCACTAATTATCTTAGTTAGCACATCTGTATAACTTGCTGCAACTTCTCTATATATAAGCACGTGCTGATTCACTTGTACTACTTTTATGTTATGGACAGAGTTTCTTTCCTTAAACCTCATGAACCAACCTCTGCTAGCTTTGAACTTTTCTTCTGCAGCTTCCTCACCTCTCTTAGCCTTCATAGGATTTAAGAGAGCTAGGGCCCTCCTCTGGATTAGGCTTTGGCTTAAGGGAATGTTGTGGCTGGTTTGTTCTTCTATCCAGACCACTACATCTTTCTTCATATCAGCAATAAGGATGTTTTGCTTTCTTATCATATGTGTGCCCACTGGAGTAGAATGTGAAATTTTCTTCAAGAACTTTTCTTTTGCCTTCACAACCTTGACTAACTGTTTGGCCCAAGAGGCCTAGCTTTCAGCCTATCTCAGCTTGGCTTTCAACATGCCTTTCTCAGTAAGTTTAATCGTTTCTAGCTTTTGATTTAAAGTGAGAGATGTGTGAATCTTCCTTTCACTTAAATGCTTAGAGGGCATTATAGAGATATTAATTGGCCTAATTTCTATATTGTTGCATTTCAGAGAATAAGGATGCCTGAGCAGAGGGAAAGAGACAGGGGAATGGCCAGTTGGTGGAACAGTCAGCACACACATATTTATTAATTTTGTGGTGCCCAAAAACAACTGCAATAGTAACATCAAAGATCACTGATCACAGATCACCATAACAAATGTAATAATAATGAAAAAATTTGATAGTGTACAAAAATTAGCAAAATGTGACACAGAGACTAGAAGTGAGCAATGCTGTTGGAAAAATGGTGCTGATAGGCTTGTTCACCAGAGGGCTGCCACAGGCCTTCAATTTGTAAAAAATGCAATATATGTGAAGCACAATAAAATGAGGTATGTCTGTATAAAGACTTTTAGCTGTTAACAAATGTAGAAATTAAAGCTCCAAAAAATTTCACTCAGCTGAATAGTGGAAGAGATAATACTGAAATTGAGGCGTCCTGATTCCAAAGTTTATGCTCAAGCTAACAAATGGTAATGTGTTTTCAAGAAAATAAGTGTCAATTTGTATAATGTCAAATTGAAATAAAATTACTTCATTCCAAATTCTAAGTGATAATGCCTGATATTTTTAAAGTAGCATAAAATGCACATTTAAAAGGCATTGTATGAAGTTAACTATGGTCATTGCTTTGAACACACTTGTTTCTTCTACTATACTAGCATAATAATATTATTTCAATGATTATTTTAATGCTGATTATCAGTGTCCGTAGCTAAGAATCAGAATGTAGGATACATAAGTGAAGTTAGATCAAGATTCTAAACAATTTAAAAATATTAGATCTATAATTTCTAAGTGTGGGAAATATGTAAATAATATTAATATTATTAATAAGTAATATTAAAAGATAATTCCAGATGTTTTTAAAGCTTTATTAGTATAAAGAATGGTGAAAATGCCTCTGGATCACTAAGTAACATATTCTACTTCATTTGCATGGAGGCTTTATAATTTTCTTGTTCCTCCAGGCAAAACAACAGAATTGAAAGCAGAAGATGTTTAAGATGCAGCCTGGCAATACTCAATCTATGACCTTGATATCTTGGTTCTATTTTGAATTAGAACTCATAATAATTTCTTCATTAGCATATTCATACAAAATATTCTTAATATCAAGACTTTGACAAAATAGCATGTTAATGTCACAATAAAGAACATGCATCTTATTGACCTTGAATTTCTTTTTCTCTTTCCTCCCTCATTATACAAACACAGATTACCATATACATATACAAATTCAGAGACGAGAAGTATGAAAGAAGACTAGATCAGCAAATCACAACTAAAAATAGCAGTTTTCTAAGATTAATGAATATGCACTCTATGTCATTATACTCTTAGTTGGAGTGGTAGCTGGTTATTTCTACAAATGTGGGCTTCCCAAGCTAAGAAAACATGAGACCATATATGAATATTGAATTAATTCAATTAGAAATACAGAAAAACAAGTATGTTATGCAAAATGGTTACAGTCAAGTGACTAGACATATTCCTTCAGTATCACACATAAAATCTTCAAATTTTTGCAAGAACTGAATTGGTTGATACAATTGACAATTCCTTATATTAATGCCCCCCCAAATGATATTACCATTAGGTTTTATTTTCATAATTTCTATTCATTAAAAAGACTGTTAAAATAACTGATTATCCTATTTGGACTATAGAATGTAGTCTCTCTGGTTAAAGTACTAAGTATCTAAAATGATATTTTATGAATTTAGAATTATATAATGTAGTTTTAATTATTTTTTGCTAAAACTACTCAAGAAAAATCATTTAAGTATAGTTTGAGAAATATCATTTCAAAGAAGTATTGGAAATACTTTTTCATCCAAAGAAATATTTACTTACTCTGCAACAGTTTAATTCCTCTGCTGTAAGGATGATTGTACCACATTTCTTCCCTGGAATTCCTCTAAAACAACAAAAAGCAACTTAAATACAATGATATTTTATATTAATAGTATATAATATAAATGAATATTAAATATACATTTTATTTTTATATAACCAAACAAAAAGCATACTACTAATAGGTGGGCTCTAACAAAATATATTCCTAGTTTCAAATTTGAGTTTATCCTATAGATCCACATTTATTGATAAAGCTAAACTTTGAGCACTTTCAACATGTCAGTCCTTTGCCCAAGAATCTTCAATAGCTTCACACTATCATATATAATTAATATAATATAATGTAGTATCTATAATATGAAATAGTCTCCCATGACTTCTAAGATTTCTATTATGTGATTAAAACGTATTCCTAATCTTGGTTTTCAATATTTCTTTCTTCTTTCATCAACATGGTTATTTATTTGCTCTTATTTTTGCTCTGTGCCAATTCCCACACCCTGGCATACCATAGTGTGTTAAACTTTTCCCTATTCTGCCCCAAAATTTCTACATCCCCAGAGGAAGTTTTACTTGTTCCAGGAAACCTTATCCCAGTCAACCTCACACAAAACTTGGCCTTCTCTGTGCTCCTATTGCACTTAAAGTCAGTACCACAGGTTTAGCATTTAATTATTGCTAAATTTTTACAAGCACATATTTTTTACCCTTCTTTCCCCAAGTCGATTATAAACTCTATAAGAGAAAAATTCACATTATAAAGCTCTTGTAAACCGACAGATTTAAATATCTATACATAACAGGCACTCAATATATCAGGAAAACATATAATACATAAGCAAAATTAAGCAAAGCAAAACTTCCACCCAATTTTCTTTCTAAACGTCTATGGAATATTTATGCTCATATAGCTTCCAGCTGACACCAAGAGCAAAGTGCACTAGGATAATGCAAGGTATGTGCATGGTTTCCTGCTTTACCTGAGGGAATACAGAGACAATCCAGGAGAATCTTCCAAAGAGTAATCCTAATGCTCTAAAGTTATACTTCATGCTTCTTTTGTCCTATCACTAATCATAGCTCAGACTCTTCTGTTTTTCCTAGGAACTACAAATTGTGGAATTAGAGCCAAACAAGTGTTTTGGTCCTCAAGAATATGATTCAACTCCAATAATCTATGCCAGTTTGTATGTGACATTTTCTCCAGGTCTTTATGACTAAGAGATCAATTAATTTATCTTTGCATGTCTTTTCATAGAATATTAAACACATCTTTTTTTTTAAGCAAGACAAAATTTAATAAGTGGATAAGCATTTAGTAGACTGGTCACAATAAAAATGAAGATTCTTACTGAAATAAAAATGGGGTGCAATTTTACATGTATTAAGTTATCAGTCATTGAAAGAGATGATGCTCTCCAGTACTGGTTGTGTTGGGAGAACTTGCACATGCATCAACTGCAGGTGGCAATGCAGATAATAACTGTCATTTGAAGAAAATACTCACATCATTTTTAGCATCCCTCCATTGTCAGTAATCAGTTAATTTTTCTAATCCAGCTGTACTTTTTTCTTCTTTTTTCCTATTTGTGAATCACAAGATTTCCACTCTCAGCATTACGGCAATCTAAGACACCCTGACTGAGCATCTACCTGAAAATAATTTAAAATGCTGAAAATTTGCAAAAAGTATTTATAAATGCTCTGATAACCTGGAAAGAAAAGTAAGGACCAATTAGAAACTGAAGATGGAAAGCCAGAAAGACAGAGGTAAACCCTGGAGAGTTTAATCTTGGGCTTTTTTTTTTTTTAATAGGTCTTTATTGGAGTATAATTGCTTCACAATACTGTGTTAGTTTCTGTTGTACAACAAAGTGAATCAGCCATATGGATACATATATCCTCATAACCCCTTCCTTTTGAGCCTCTCCCTCCCACCATCCTTATCCCACATCTCTACGTCATTGCAAAGCACCAAGTTGATCTCCCTGTGCTATGCTGCTGCTTCCCACTAGCTAACCATTTTACATTCAGTAGTGTACATATGTCGATGCTACTCTCGGTAGTGTATATATGTCGATGCTACACTCACTTCACTGCAGCTTCCCCCTCCACCTACCATGTTCCCAAGTTCTTTCTCTATGTCTACGTCTTTATTCCTGCCCTGCCACTAGGTTCATCAGTACCATGTTTTTGTTTTTGTTTTAGTTTTAGAATCTATATATATATGTGTTAGCATACGGTACTTGTTTTTCTCTTTCTGACTTCACTCTGTATGACAGACTCTAGGTCCATCCACCTCACTACAAATAACTCAATTTCATTTCTTTTTATGGCTGAGTAATATTCCATTGTATATATGTGCCACATCTTCCTTATCCATTCATCTGTCAATGGACATTTAGGTTGGTTCCATGTCCTGGCTATTGTAAATAGAGCTGCAGTGAACATTGTGGTACATGTCCCTCTTTGAATTATGGTTTTCTCATGGTATAGGCCCAGTAGTGGGATTGCTGGATCATATGGTAGTTCTATTTTTAGTTTTTTAAGGAACTTCCATACTGTTCTCCATAATGGTTGCATTAATTTATGGATCCTTAGAGCATAAAGATGAGAGACCAAAAAGAAAGGTGAGGGAGTACTCACAAGGTGGAGAATTCAATAAATAAACAACTCATAGCATAAAGCTTAGATCACAATGACTATATTGCCTGAATGTAGCATAAATTAGATAAAAACATTTACTTTGGAGGGACCTACAAAATAAATCCATGCCTTAAAATGTGGTGATTAATGAAAGAGAAAAAAATGTCTCCTAATAATTCAGACCTTAACCAGGCTTGCTGCCTTAATTTTAACTACCTGGGTAATTACAAACTTCAAACCAAGAATTCAGCTTAATTCAAGTGATCACAGTTAGTTGGTAAGTATAAAATCTGTCTGGAAGAATTTGCCTTCAAACTACATCTCAAAATACTATCACATTAAAAGTTTTAAAGTATGTATGAGCTCATTCTAAAATATCTCAAAACCCTAAAGAAAAAATGTACCATGTTTTAAACTCTCCAGGAAAAGCAGGCTGCAGAATCTAACACAGACTTAGAACCCTAAAAATATTATGTATAATATACACAATGTAAGTATGTATAATATACATAATATATAGAGAAGAATGGAAATATGAGGACTTAGCAAAGAACTATAAAATAATCAAGAATATATGGAGAAAAAATAGGACTTCTAGAAATAATATAGAGACTGTAGATGGATTTAACAGCAGATTATACACAGCAGAAGAATTAGTGAACTGAAAGATGGGTATAAAGAATTTATCACTAATGCAGCATGGAGGGGCTGATATGGGAAAAATTGCAAAGAGGTTTAGTGACATGGAGGGAAAAGGTAAAAGTTTTAATGTACATCTAAGCAGAGGTCCAGAAGGAGAAGAAAAAATGAATAGAGGAGATGCAATATTTGAAGAGAGAATGGCCAGGAAACTGCTAGAACTGTTGAGAAACATCAATTTCCAGATTCAAAAAGTCCAATGAATTTCAAGCAACATAAATAAAAGTACATTTATACCTATACACATATTAAGGACATGTCAAAACACCAGAGCTAAAATGGCATATCTTCAAACGAGCCAAAGAGAAAAGACAGATGACCTACAAAGATAAGAATGTTAAATTAAGAGCTGACTACTCAGAAGAAACATTGGAAGCTACAATACAATTGAAAAAATATCTTGAATGGTTTTGAAAGAAAATAGCTATCACTCTAGGATTTTATACAGTATATCTCTTTTAAGAACAAGTATGAACTACAGGTATTTTTAAACAAAATAGAATTGAGTGAATTTACAGCCAAGCACATTGTCTTGAGGAATTTCTAAAGGATGGACTTCAAGCTGAAGGAGAATGATCAAACATGAGATGAATGAAGAAACAATAAGGGAAGTGGTAAATATGAAAAACCTTAATAAATATTGACTTAAAATCTTAATGAATATTATTGATAAGAAAATCAATAATAGTAATGTTAAAAACTAAAATAACAAATACAAATGATAATGATAGCATTGATCAGGAGGGTGAGAATTTAAGTTAAAATCTTCTGATGTTCTTGTATTATTCAGGAAGAAAGTAAAAAATTCTTTAAAGTAAATAGAATTTGATAAATTAAGTAAATATATTGGAAATTCCTAGGAAACTACAATTTTTAAGGACTTTGTAATCTAAAGGTTAGAAAAGAAAGATTGTGAAATGGTGTTTTAAAAATATAACCAATTCAAAAGAAACTAAAGAAAAAAAAGTGTGAAGCACATGAGAAACACTAAATAAGTGATCGAAATAAATCCAGAGCAACAGTTAAAAAAGTACATGTTAATGAACTGAATGCTACAGATTAGAAACCAAGACTGACATTCTGTATAAAAAATAAAATCCATACATAGCTATTTATAACAGACATTAGAATTTAAGAATTTAGAAAATTCAAAAGAAAAGAATGGAAATACACACTCATTTTGTTTATGGTTTCCGTTGCTGTTCAAAAGCTTTAAAGTTTAATTAGGTCCCATTTGTTTACTTTTATTTTCATTACTCTAGGACAGGGGTCTTCAACCCCCAGGCTGCGGGCTGGTACAGGTCCATGGCCTGTTAGGAACCAGGCTCCACAGCAAGGGGTGAGCAGTGGGCGAGAGAGTGAAGCTTCATCTGCCCTACCCATCGCTCCCCATTGCTTGCATTAGAACCTGAACCATCCCCCCCACCATCCATGGAAAAACTGTCTTCCAGGAAACCGGCACCTGGTGCCAAAAAGGTTGGGGAAGGCTGCTCTAAGAGGTGGATCAAAGAAAGAAAACGAAGTGACTGACAAGAGATTAATCTCCAAATACACAAACAGCTCATGCAGCTCAATATCAAATAAACAAACAGCCCAATCAAAATTGGGTGGAAGATCTAGACATTTCTCCAAAGAAGACATACAGATGGCCAAAAAGCACATGAAAAGATGCTCTACATCACTAATTATTAGAGAAATGCAAATCAAAATTACAGTGAGGTATCACCTCACACCAGTTAGAATGGCCACCACCAAAAAATCTATAAACAATAAATGCTAGAGAGGGTGTGGAGAAAAGGGAACCCTCTTACACTGTTGGTAGGGATGCAAATTGGTAGAGTCACTATGGAGAACAGTATGGAGGTTCCTTAAAAAAGTAAAAATAGAGCTACCATATGATCCAACAATCCCAGTCCTTGGGCATATATCTGGAGAAGACCATAATTTGAAAAGATACATGCACCCCAATGTTCATTGCAGCACTATTTACAATAGCCAAGACATGGAAGCAACCTAAATGTCCATCAATGGATGAGTGGATAAAGCAGATGTGGTACATATATACAGTGGAATATTAGCCATAAAAAAGAATGAAATAATGCCATTTGCAGCACCATGGATGGACCTAGAGGTTGTCATACTGAGTGAAGTAGGTCAGACAAAGACAAATATCATAATATCACTTATATGTGGAATATAAAAAAATGGTACAAATGGACTTATTTATAAAACAGAAATAGAGTCACAGATGTAGAAAAAAGCATATGGTTACCAAGGGGGAAAAAAGAGGGAGGGATAAATTGGTAGATTGGGATTGACATATACACACTACTGTATATATAACACAACAATTAAGAACCTACTGTATAGCACAGGGAACTCTACTCAATACTCTGTAATGGAAATGTATATGGGAAAATAATCTAAAAAAGAGTGGAGATATATATATATATATATAACTGATTCACTTTGCTGTACAGCAGAAACTGACACAACATTGTAAATCAACTATACTCCAATAAAAATTAATGTTAAAAAAAGAAATACACACTCAAGTATTTAGAGGAAATGGAGCACAATGTCTCTGACAACGTTTCCAAATTACTCTCAGATGGTTCCGAAAAAATATATAAAATTGGAATATGAGAGTGGTGGATGAGAGAGAGGGAAGTGGGAAAGAAAATGATAAAGCAATATGACAAAGTTAACGTCTGTCGAAAGTAAACATTCTGGGTAAAGGGCATACAAGAGTTTCTGGTAATAATCTAGTAAATTTTCTGTACAGTTGAAATTATATCAAAATAGAAATTTACCCCCCAAACCAATTTTTAAAATAGTTTCCTATACTTGTATTCTCCTATTTTTGTGGCACAGAGAAAGAATAATAGAACTCATCCCCCAAACAAAGATATTATTCGAGTATTATTAGAAATGAGTAATCCTTTCCAGAACTGAGCACATGAAGAATAAATGGCCTCTGAGAGACTTAGTGGTTTGTTTTGGTTTGATCTGGTTTGTTTTGTCTTTTTTTGATTGTTACAGCTGAGTTTTTTTCCTAACTGTAATATTTTTACATATCTCTTACTACTTCTCCATTACCACTTCTCCACTGCCTTTAGTAACTTCATATTTTTACACTGTTGCTTGGCTTACTGCAGTTTTCTTGTTCCTAACTGATCTCAGGCTGCTATGCCCTTAATTTATCCTCTCCATTAATAGAAATTGATCTGATTATGAATTCCAATCATGAAGCCTTCCATTTTCTAGTGGTTCTATATAGGTCCTACAATAATTTCAAACATTAATTATGACACAATAATCGTCATAAAATGCAGCCACTGTGAAGTCTCTAATTTCATCATTCCTGCCACTTTTCAATAGAGCCACCCTTTTAGATCCTGAATCCATAACAGATGTTTTATTTCACTCAGACTTCACCTGTAAAACTCACTCTACCAACAAGTCAAGGACCATCTTTCGTCTCAGTGATTTCTACTTATTATATTTTTTGCGGGGGCGGGGGGAGTGCCACACAGCTTGTGGGATCTTACTTCCCTCACCACGGATTAAACCCACACCCTCAGCAGTGAAAGAGTATAGTCTTAACCACTAGACCACCATGGAATTTCCTCAAAATTTGTTTTAACTTATGGAACATTTACTAAGATTGACCACATACTATGTCATAGAACATTTAGTAAAATACATCACATTTATCAACAAAAATATTTGAGTCTGAGATTAATGACAAAAGGCAATTTTTACAACATTTCTGAAACCTCAATTATCAAAAAAAAAAAAAGAAAGAATAGGAAAAAGAGGATATTTAGAATTGCACAATAATAAAGACAACACCTTTACTATTTGGATTCTATTAGTTTAGTATTTTGTATGCAAAAAATATGAACAAAATGGTATTAAACAAAAATCCAGCAGTGTATTAAAAAAGATAATATATCAATACAATAATGGTAGGAAACGTCAATACTCTACTTTCACAATATAGAACTGAACAGAAGATCAATAAAGAAATAGAGGACTTGAACAATACTACAGACCAACTGCACCTAACAGACATATACAGCACACTCCACCCAACAACCACAGAACATACATTCTTCTCAAGTGTACACAGAACATTCTCCAGGAGAGGCCACATGTTAAACCACAAAACAAATCTTAAAAAATTTAAGAAGCTTGAAATTCTATAAAGTATATTTTCCAATAACACTGGAAAAACTTAGAAATAACTAGTGGAAAGAAAATTAGAAAATACACAAATATGTAGAAATTAAACAGCACACTCTTAAACAACCAATGGGTCAAAGAAAAAGTCACAAGGGAAATTAGAAAATACCTTGAAACAAATGAAAATGAAAACACAACATACCAAAACATATGGGATGCAGTGAAAGCAGTGCTAAGAGGGAAGTTTATAGTTGCAAATGCATGTATAAAAAAAAGAAAAAAAGACTATAAATCAACAACCTAACTTTATACCTCAAAGAACTAAAAAAACAAAAACAAAAAATCCCAAAAAGCACAAGAACAATGTAAACTCAAAGCTAGCAGAAGGAAATAAATAATAAAGATTGGAGCAGAAATAAAGGAAACAGAGAATATAAAAAATACCAAAAATTCAATAAAAGAGTTGACTTTTTAAAAAGATCAACAAAATTGAAAAACCCTTCATGAGACTAAGAAAAAACGAGAAAACTCAAATAAATAAAATCAGAAACAAAAGAAGGGCCATTACAATGAATGCCACAGATATAAAAAAAAGATTTTAAGAGAATACTATGAATAATTTTAGGCCAACAAACTGGATAGCCTAGAATAAATGTATAAATTCCTAGAAACACATGATTTGCCAAGAGTGAATCATGAAGAAATGTAAAATCTGAATAGACCAATAACTAGTAAGGAGACTAAATCAGTAACCAAACACCTGTCAGCAAAAAAAGGTCTAGGACCAAATGGCTTCACTGAAGAATTCTCTCAAACATTTAAAGATGAATTAACATTAATTTTCCTAAAACTCTTCCAATAAATTGAAAAGGGTGGGGGAGGACATTTCAAAGTTTATTCTATAAAGCCAGCATTATCCTGATACCAAAATCAGACAAAGACAACACAAGAAAACTACAGACCAATATCCCTGATGAATATTAATGCAAAAATCCTAAGCAAAACACAAGCAAACTGAATTCAACAGCACATCAATAGGATTATACACCATGACCAAGTGCGATTTATTCCTGGAATGCCAGGATGGCTCAGGCATTAAAATAAATTTAATATACCACAGTAACAGAATAAAAACAAAATCATGTGATTATCTCAATTGATGTGGAAAAAGCATTTGACAAGATTCAACACCGTTTCAAGATAAAAACACTCAACAAACTAGGAATAAAAGGTAATTACATCAACATAATAATAACCATTTATGAAAAGCACACAAGTATCTCCATACTCAATGATAAAAGATTGAAGGCTTTTCCTCTAAGATCATGAAAAGGAAAGATACCCACCCTGGCTACCTCTATTCAACACCATAATGGAAGTTCTAGCCAGAGCAATTAGGGAAAAAAAAAAAAAAGAAGTAAAAGGTATCCAAATTGAAAAGGAAGAAGTAAAACTACTTCTGTTTGCAAATGACATAATCTTATATGCACAAAGCCCTAAAGAGTACACATTAAAAAAAATCTGTTAGAACTAATAAACAACTACAGCAAAGTTGCAGGATAAAAAATCAACATAAAAATATGTTGTGTTTAAAAAAACAAAAGAAAAAATAAGTTGTGTTTCTATATACTAATAATGAAAAAACCAAAAAACAAATTAAGAAAAATTCAATTTACAATAGCATTAAAATAATTTAAAAATTAAGAATAAAAGTTACCAAGGAGGTGAAAGACTTTTACACTGAAAACTATAAAACATTGCTGGAAGAAATTAAGGAAGACATACATAAGCAGAAATATATTCTGTGTTCATGGCTTGCAAGAGACATATTGTTAAGATTTTCATACAACCAAAGCAATCTACAGATTCAACATAATCTCTATCAAAATCTCACTGGAAAATTTTTAAAGAAATAAACTGTAAAATGCATCCAAAAATTCATGAAATCTCAAGGGACCTCAAATAGCCAAAACAATTTTGAAAAAGAACAAAGTTAGAGGACTCACATTTCCTGATTCCAAAACATATTACAAAACTATAGTAATCAAAACAATATGGTACTGGTATAACAACAGACAAATAGGCATATAAAATACAACAGAAATCTGAGAAATAAACCCTAACATATATGGTCAAGTGATCTTCAACAAGTATCCCAACCAACGACATTCAATGAGGGAAGTACACTTTCTACAACAAATAGTGTGGGGGAAACTGTATATCCTCATAGAAAAGAATGAAGTTGGACCTTTATTTTACACCATGCATAAAAGTCAACTCAAAATAGATTAAAGATTTAAACAAAAGGCCTAAAATTATAAAACATATAGAAAAACATAGGGGAAAAACTTCATGACATTGGTCTTGACTGATTTCTTGGACATGATACAAAAGTACACCAAAAATAGACAAATGGGGTTACATCAAACCTAAGAAGCTTTGTAACTCATAGAACATAATAAATAGAGTGAAAAAGGCAACCTATGGGATGGAATGATGTATTTGCAGATCATACATCTAATAAAGGATTACTATCCAGGGTATGTGATAAAGGTTAATATAAACAATTCTACAACCCAATGGAAAAAATTAACATACCCTGATTCAAAAGGGGGGAAATGGAGAAGTGTGGCCAAGATGGCAGAGTAGGAAGACCCTGCGCTCACCTCCTCCCATGGGCACACCAAAATTACAACTATTTACAAAGCAACTATCTATGAGAATAACCTGATACTAGCAAAAATGATTTTCCACAACTAAAGATATAAAGAAAGAACCACAATAAGATGGATATGAAGGGCAAAGACACAGCATAGTCAAGACACATACCACTGTGCATGTGACCCACAAATGGGAAAATAATCACAATTGCAGAGGTTCTTCCCAAGGAGTGAGTGGTCTAACCCCTACATAAGGCTCCCAACCCAGGGGTCGTAAACTGGGAAGACAAGCTCCCAGGATGTCTGGCTTTGAAGGCCAACAGGGCTAGAATATGGGAGAGTCAGAGGGCTGTAAGAAACAGAGAATCTTAAAGGGTAAGTGCAAAATCTCACAAGGTCCAAGTCCCAGCACAAAGGCAATAATCTGAAAGGAACCTAGGTCAGATCCATTTGCTGATCTTGGAGACCTTCCCAGAGAGGCAGCAGGCAAATACAACTCACCCTGGGGACACAGACACAAGTAAGGAGATCAAGCATTCATAAAGTTAGTAGGAAGGTTAAAAAACAAAAGAAGTATAATCATCTATATCCACAGGAAGTAGTTAAAGGATACACAAAACAAAGTGATGTAAAATATGACTCCAAAAACATTAAACATGGGGGTGTGTGTGAAGGAGTAAATATGCAGGGTTATTAGGACATGTTCAAACTTAAGAGGTTATCAACTTAAAATATCATATAGAGAGAGGGAGAAGGAGAGAGAGAGAGTTATACATGAACTTCATGGTAACTAAAAACCGAAAGCTTATGATAAATACATACACAAGAAACAGAAATGAATCCAAATATAGCCTTAAGCATAGTCATGAAATCAGAAGAGAAGTGAGCAAAAGAAGAAGGAAGGAACAAAAAAAGTACAGAAACAACCAGAAAGCAATAAACAAAATGGCAAGAGTTTCATACCTATCAGTAAATAACTTATTTATTTTAAATAAATAATTATTTAAAGTAATTATTTAAATAATTACTTTAAATGTGGGAGTGGCCAAGATGGCTAAGTATAAAGATGCTGAGCTCAAATCTTCCCACGGGTACACCAAGGTTGCAACAATTTGCAGAGTGGCTATTGATGAGAATGGCCAGAAGACTGGCAGAGGAGACCTTCTAAAACTAGAGATGTTGGGAGGGAACCACAGAGAAATGGGTGGGATGGTAAAGATGTGGTATTGTCAGGATCCATAGCCTCAGGTTGGCAAACCACAAAAGAGAGGATAACTGTAATCACAGAGTTTCTCCCCAAGGAGCTAGTGAACCCCACGTTGGGCTCTAGAGCCCAGGGTCCTGCATGGAAAGATGAGTCCCCAAAATGCTTTGATTTGAAGGCCAGTGGGGCTTGCTTTCAGGAGAGCTGGAGGGCTGGGGGAAACAGAGAATCCACTCTTGAGGGACACATATAAGATCTCACATGCTCTGGGACCCTAGGCAGAAGCAGTAATTTCAAAGGAGCCTGGGTCAGACCCACCTGCTGATGTTGGAGAGCCTCCCAGAGAGGCAGGAGGCAGTTGGAGATCAACTTGAGGATATGAACACTAGTGACAGCCATTTTGGGGAGCTCTTTCTACCGTGTAGACACTAGTGCTGGCAAGGACCATTTTGGAATCCTCCCTCAAGCTTCTTAGTGCTGGCACCTGGCTGGGATACCAGCCTTTAGGCACCAGTACTGGGATGCCTCGGGGCAAGTAACTGCCCAGGCAGACACTCAGCCCCACCCAGCAGCAGGCAGGCTGCATTAAGACCCTCCTGAGTACACAGTCACCTTGGGATATGGCTCTGTCCATCAGAGGGTCTAAGGCCCAGCCACAAACATCAGTGCACTGACCCTAGCCCTGGGAACCCTAGGGCCCTGTAAGCCAGAGACACTGGGAGCCAACTCTGCCCACCAGTAGGCCAGCACTAGTCCTGGGACCAGCCTCACCCACCAGTGAGTAGGCACCAGACTCAGGATGACCTGTGCCTCAGCCCCACCAACCAGTGTACTGAAATAACAATACTAGATCTCTCCAGGGCCCTGCAGCCAAAGATCCTGTGACTCAGTTCTGCCCACCAGTGGAGTAGCACTAGCTGCAGGACCTGACCTCACCCACCAGTGGGCAGGCACCAGCCCTGGGATTCTTGGCTCTCAGACCCCACCAGGAGCAGGAAGAAACCAGACCTAGGACTACCAGAGCCATGTAACCTCCAGTACCAGGACACAGCCTACACACCAACGGGTGGGCACCAGCCCCGGGACACTGTGGGCTCCAGCCTTGTTCACCAGCAGGACAACACCAGCTCTGAGACCCCCAGACACCTGCAGTGAGAGAACAGAGAACCCGGCCCCACACACCTGTGAGTTGGAACTAGTCCTGGGAACCCCTGGGCCCCAGCACCACCCAAAACCAGATCCAGCAGGCCAAAACCAGTTCTGAGACACCTTGGACCCCTCAGCCAGTTGTCCCAGGATCAAGCCCCACTCACCAGCAGGACAACACCAGCTTGAGGGACCCCGGGCCCTACATGCAGCCATATCAGGAAATGGCCACACCCACCAGTGGGCCAACAATAGCCCAGGGACCCTCCAGGGCCCAGCCACCTGCAGTCTTGTGACCCAGCAATACCAGCCAGTGGCTGGCAGCCTCCACACAAGGCAGGGCCTGGCAATCAACCAGACCAGGGACCACCAACACCTACCAGACCACCCACAGTAATCAGCCTTCTACACCAGAAGGACTCACACAGACCAAATAATGGGCATCCCTAAAGCATATAGCTCTGGTGACCAGAGGGGAGAGAGTGATGCTGGGACACAAAGGACATCTTCTATAAAAGGCCACATCTCCAAGGTTGGGAAAGGTAACCAACTTACTAGATACAAAAAAATAAAACCACCAAATTAGACAAAACGAGGAATAGAGGAATATCTTCCAAATGAAGGAACAAGATAAAAACTCCAAAAGAAGAACTTAGTGAAGTAGAGATAGGCAATCTACCTTATAGAGTATTCAAGGTAATAATTGTAAAGATATTCAAAAAACTAGGGAGATGATTGGATGAACAGAGTGAGAATTTAGAAGTTTTAAACAAAGAGAAAATATAAAGAAGAGTCAAACAGAGATGAAGAAAACAATAACTGAAATTAAAAATACACTAGAAGTAATCAACAGTAGATTACATGATACAGAGGAATGGATCAGCAAACTGGAAGATGGAGTAGTGTGAATAACAGATTAAAATAAAAAAGAATTTAAAAATGAGAAAATGAGGATAGTTTAAGATACCTCTGAGACAACACTAAGCATACTAACATTCACGTTATAGGAGTCCCAGAAGGAGAAGAGAGAAAGAAAGGGGCAGAGAACATATTTGAAGACATACTAGCTGAAAACTTCTCTAACCTGGAAAAGGAAACAGGTGTCCAGGAATAGGAAGTACAGAGTCTCAAACAGGATTAACACAAAAAGGACCACACCAAGACACACTGTAAATAAAAAGGCAAAAATTAAAGATAAAGAGAGAATCTTAGGAGAAGCAAGGGAAAAGCAACAAGTTACTTACAAGGGAACTCCCATAAGGCTATCAGCTAACTTTTTAGCAGAAACTCTGCAGGCCACAAGGGAGTGGCACACTACGTTTAAAGTGATGAAAGGGGAAAACCTACAACCAAGAATACTCTACCTGGTAAGGCTTTCATTCAGATTTGATGGAGAGATCAAAAGTCTTACAGAGAAGCAAAAGCTAAAAGATTTCAGCACCACCACACCAGATTTACAAGAAACGTTCAGGGACTTCTCTAAGCAAAAAAGAAAAGGCCACAACTGGAAACATGAAAATTATGAAAGGAAAAAATCTCATTGGCAAAGGGAAACATATAATAAAGGTTGTAAATCAGCTAAGTACAAAGCTAGTAGGAAGGTTTAAAGACAAACGTAGTAAAATCATCTTAACTGCAGTAAGTAGTTAAGAGATAAAACAAAAAGATGTAAACTATGATGTCCAAAACAGTAAACTTTTGGCAGGGAGTAAAAATGCAGCCTTGTTAAAATGTGTTTGAACTTAAGAGATCAGCAACTTAAAATTATCACATAAATATATAAATTACTGTGTACAGTGTAGTGAATATAGTAAATAGTTATGTAATATCCTTGTATAGTGATATAACTAGACTTTTCAAGGGGATCATTTTGAAATGTATAGAAATACCAAAAAACTATGTTGTATAACAGGAACTAACATAATGTTGTAAGTCAGTTATACTTCAAAAACAAACAAATAAACTCATAGAAAAAGAGATCAGAATTGTGGTTACCAGAGGTGAGGAATGAGGGAATGGGGACTTGAATGAAAGCAATCAAAACTTCCAGGTACAGGATAAATAACTACTAGCGATTTAATGTACAATGTGATGAATATAATTAACATTGCTCTATGTTATATATGAAACTTGTTAAGAGAGAAACTCCTAAGAGTTCCTATTACAATAAAAACATTATTTTTTTCCATTTCTTTAATTTTATATCTATAATGATGTTGGATATTCATGAAACTTATTGTGATAATCATTTCATGATGTATATAAGTCAAATCATTATGCTGTACACCTTAAACTTATATAGTGCTGTATGTCAATTATATCTCAATAAAACTGGAAGAAACAAATAATTAAATTAAATTAAATGGACTGAATGCTCCCATCAAAAGACAGAGTGGCTGAATGGATAAAAAAAAAAAAAACCTATATATATATATGCTACCTACAAGAGACTCACTTCAGATCTAAACACATAGAGACTGAAAGTGATGGAACGGAAATAGGTATTCCATGTGAATGGACATGAAAAAAAGGCTAGAGTTAAATACTTATATCAGATAAAATAGAATTTAAAACAAAACAGTAACAAGAGACAAATAAAGATATTACATAATGATAAAGAAATAAATCCATCAAGAAGATATAATAATTGGAAATATATATGCACCAAACATAGGAGCACCTACATACAATAAACAAATATTAACAGACATAAAGGGAAAAACTGCAAGTAACACAATAATGGTAGGGGACTTTAACACCCCACTTACTATAATGGAAAGAAAATCCAGATAGAAAATCAAAAAGGAAATAAAGGAAATATTATCCTTAAATGACACACTAGACCCAATTGACTAAATAGATATATATATATAGATCATCACATCCAAAGTAACAGAATATATGTTCTTTTTAGGTGCACATTAACCAGGATGGAACACAAATTTAAGAAGACTGAAATTATATCAAGCATCTTCTCCAACCACCAGGTCATGAAACTAGAAATCAACTACAAAAAAAAAAAACAAACACAAAATAATGGAAAAAACATAAAAACGTGGAGTCTAAACATCATGCTACTAAACAACCAATGGTTCACTGAAGACACAAAAGAGTTAATCAAAAAGCACCTGGAGATAAATAAAAATGGGAACATAACATTCCAAAATCTATGGGACCCAGTAAAAGCAGTTGTAAGAAGGAAGTTTACAGTGATACAAGCCTACCTCATAAAACAAGAAAAATCTCAAATAAACAATCTAACTTTACATGTAAGCAACTATAAAACAAAGAGCAAACTAAACCCAGAGTTCATAGAAGGAAAAAAAAATAATAAAGATCAGAGAAAAAATACATGAAATAGAGATTAAGAAAAATAATGGAAAGGTCAATGAAGCTAAAGGCTGGATCTATGAAAAGATAAAATTGATAAACTTTTAACCACACTCATCAAGAAAAAAAGAGAGACAGCTTAAATACATAAGTTGAGAAATGAAAGAAGACAAGTTACAACCAACAGCACAGAAATACAAAGGATCATAAGGGAATATTACCAAAAAAACTTGTATACCAATAACATGGCCAACCTAGAAGAGATAGATAAATTTCTAGAAATGTAAAATCTCCCAAGACTAAATCAGGAAAAATAGAAAAAATGCACAGACTGATTACCAGTAATGAAATTGAATCAGTAATCAAAAAAATTCCCAACAAACAAATGTCTAAGATGAGATGGTTTCACAGGTGAATTCTACCAAACATTTAGAGAAGTTGACACCTATCCTTCTCAATCTACTCCAAAAATTGAACAGGAAAGCATACTTCAAAATCCGTCTTTGAGGCTGGCATCACCCTGATTCCAAAGCCAGACAAAGACACTACAAAAAAAGAAAATCACATGCCAATATCACTGATGAACCAAAATCCTCAACAAAGTATTAGGAAAGCAAATTCGAAAATACATTAAAAGGATCATACCCCTTGATCAGGATTTACCCCAAGGATGCAAGGATGGTTCAATATCTGCAAATCAACCAATGTGGTACACCACATTAACAAATTGAAGAATAAAAATCATGTGATCATCTCAATAGATAAAGAAAAAGCATCTGACCAGAGAAAACCATCCGTTTATGATAAAAACTCTCAACAAGTGTGTATAGAGGCAATATAACTCAAAATAATAAAGGCCATATATGACAAACACACAGCCAACATAATACTTATTGGTAAAAGCTAAAGCAATTTCTTCAATATTAGGAACAAGACGAGGATGCTCACTTTGCCACGTTTATTCAACACATTATTGGAAGTTCTTAGCCACAGCAACCAGACAAGAAAACAAATAAAGTAATCCAAACTGGAAAGGAAGAAGTAAAACTATCTCTGTTTGTAGATGACATGATACTGTATATAGAAAATCCTAAAGATGCCATCAGAAATCTGCTAGAATAATAATAATGAATAAATAATTCAGAATAAATAAATAAATAAATAAATAAATAAATAAATAAATAATTCATGAATAAATAATAATGAATAAATGAATTCAGTAAAACTGCAAGATATAAAATTAATATGCAGAACAATCTATCAGAAAAGGAAACTAAGAAAACAATCATACTGACAATTGCATCAAAAACAAAAATACCTAGGGATAAAACTAACCAAGGAGGTAAAAGACTTGTACTCTGAAAACTATAAGACACTGAGGAAAGAAATCAAAGATGATGCAAACAAATGGAAAGATATACTGTGCTCATGGTTTGGAAGAATTTATATTGCTAAAGTGACTGACCATACTTCCCAAGGCAATCTACAGATTCATCGCAATCCCTATCAAAATACCAATGGCATTTTTCAGAGAACTAAAATAAATAATGCCAAAATTTATATGGAAAAACAAAAGATCCCAAATCGCCAAAACAACCTTGAGAAGTAAGAACAAAGCAGAGGTATCATGCTCCCTGATTTCAAATACACTACAAAGCTACAGTAAATAAAACAGTAGTGCTGGCACAAAAACAGATCAATGGAACAGAACATACATCAATGGAACTAAATAGCAAGCCCAGAAATAAACCCATATTTATATGCTCAATTAATCTATGACAAAGGAGGCAAGAATACACAATGGGGAAAATACAGATTCTTTAATAAAGGTGTTGAGAAAACTAGACAGCAAAAGAATAAATCTGGACTACTTAGTCACACCATTAACAAAAATACACTCAAATGGAATAAAGACTGAAATTTAAAACCTGAAACCATAAACCTTATAAGAAAACATAGGCAGTACAATCTTTGACATCCATCTTAACAATATTTTTTTTTTGGATCTGTCTCCTCAGGCAAGGGAGACAAAAGCAAAAATAAACAGGTGGGACTACATGAAACTGAAAAGCTTTTGCATAGCAACATAAACTGTCATCAAATAAAAAGACAGACTACTGAATGGGAGAAAATATTAGCACACAATATATCTCATAACAGCTTAATATACAAAATATATAAAGAAGTCATACAACTCAACATCAATAAAAGCAAACAGCCTGGTCAAAAAATGAGTGGAGGACATGAACAGACATTTTTCTAAAGAAGACATACAGATGGCCAATAAGCACATGAAAACATGCTCAACATCATTAATCATTAGGGAAATGTAAATCTAAAACTCAATGAGATACCACCTCACACCTGTCAGAATGGCTATCTTTAAAAAGACAACAAATAAGAATTGTTGATGGGGATGTGAGAAAAGGGAACTCTCCTGCACTGTTGCTGGGATTGTAATTTGGTGAAGCCACTATGCAAACTGTGCAGAGGTTCCTCAAAAATTAAAAATAGAATTACCAAATGATCCAGAAATTTCACTTGTGGTTTTATCCAAAGAATACAAAATCACTAATTTGAAAAGATATATGCACAAATTGTAGAATTATTTACAAAATCCAAGATATGGAAGCAACCTAACTGTCCTGTAGATAGACATGTGGATAAAGAAGATGTGGTATATATAGAATACTTATAAGCTCAGCTTTTATAACATACTTGAAGGTAAGAAAGATGATAAATTCATCTAAGTACTCTCAGCATCTACTTCAGTGCCTAGTAACCAATGTATTATATTTAAGTATATCTAAATCTTATCAACTCCAAAGTTCCAATTCTCATCACCTAAATCAGGTGTGGTTAAGGCTCAGGATGTAATCTACCATGGATCACAGTTCTTCCTATCAGGGACGTCTGTAAAAAAAAAACAAATTATCTGTCCTAGCCATACAACACTGGGTCAGACATAGTTATAGACATTCTGGATCAAAAAGGGGGAAAATGTAAGGTAAAATGGAGTCACCAGTCCAAAGAAATTTTGTAGTCCATCTGTGTAAACTTTATTAGTTTTCCATGATTTGCAGCTCTAACCTCTGGATCATTTCCCTCCTTTTATGAAATGTAGCAAGAGACTGTAGTTGGGTATTTTATCAGCCTGTTTCCTGCCAGTAGAATTGAGGAGGTGGTCCAACAGCCTTCTTTTAGTTCATTCACACTCTCTCTTTCAGTCTAAGTTAGCAGCGTTTCTGCTGGCATAAAATGCTCAAGAGCTTTGTGGGTCTCCTGTGTATGTCATGGGGATTCACTTCATGAGACAAGAAGCTCCTCTGCAGATCATTGTTAGAGCACCCTATCTCTATTTCTGACTTCTGCTAAGATAACTGAGGCGACCTAGGGGCCACACACTTAATATCTTCAAAGAGCCTTTCCTACAACTGAATATTTTGATTTTTAAATCACTCTGAAGCTTTAGCACAAATTGCAGAGTCACATCCTCAATCTTTTCTCTAGAGTACACTGACCTTCTTCATTTGAGAGTATTTTGCCATTTGAGTAAGTGAATGGTTTTTCAGCTCATCAAGATTGTATAAAGCAATCTAAGTTCTTCCTATATGTTCTTCAAAATTCTCCCATCTCTACCCATTCCATGATTTTAAAGCCACCCTACACTTTTAGGAGTTTATTATGACTGCACCCCACTTCTAGCTACCAAAATAAGTACAGATGACCTTGAACAACACAGATTTGAACTGTGCAGGTCCACGTCTACGAGGATATTTTTTTCAATAAATACATACTACAGTACTACATGATCCATGGTTGGTTGAATCCGAGGATGCAGAAACTTGGAAATGAAGGAGTGACTGCAAAGTTACATGTGGATTTTCAACTCTTCAGAGGGTTGGTGCCCCTAATACCTGTATTATTTAAGGGTCAATTGTATTAGTTAACTATTCCTTCCATAGAAAATTACCATAAACTCAGTGGCTTAAAACAACACCCATTCACTGTCTGACAGTTCTGTAAGTCAAAATCGCAACAGGCTCAGCTGGTTACTGTGCTTAGGGTTGCACAAGGCTTACATAAAAGTGTCAACTAGCCTGGGTCCTACTTTCTACAGGATCTGGGAGAAAATTAACTTCCAATCTCCTTCAGGTTGTTGGCAGAATTCATTTCCATTCATGATTTCCATGGGGTCCCCTACATCTTCAAGCCAGTAAAGGTGAGTCAGGTCCTTCTCATGCTTTAAACCTCTGTGACTTCCCCGTAGGTTGCATCTTCCTCACTTTCTATTCTGCCTTTCTCTTCTGTTTTTAAGGGCTCATGTGATTATACTGAAACCTCCTAAATAATTCATGATAACCTCCCTATCATTAAAAAAAATTTTTATTGGAGTATAGCTGATTTACAATGTTGTGTTAGTTTCAGGTGTACAGCAAAGTGAACCAGTTATGCATGTACATATATCAACTCTTTTTTTAGATTTGTTTCCCATATAGGCCATTACAGAGTATTGAGCACGTGCTTATTAGTTATCTATTTTCTGTATAGGAGTATTTATGTCAATCCTAATCTCCCAATTTATCCTTCTCCACAACCCTCTGGTAACCATAAGGTTGGTTTCTACATCTGTAAGCTTATTTCAGTTTTGTAGATAAGTTCATTGGACCCTTTCTTAGATTCCAAATATAAACGATATCATGTGATATTTGTCTTTCTCTGTCTGACTTACTTCAGTCAGTATGACAACATCTACGTCCATCTATGTAGCTGCAAGTAGCATTATTTCATTTTTTTTTTATGGCTGAGTGATATTCCATTGTGTATATTTACCCAATCTTCTTTTATTTTTTTTTAACATCTTTATTGAAGTATAATTGCCTTACAACGGTGTGTTAGCTTCTGCTTTATAACAAAGTGAATCAGTTATACATATACAATATGTTCCCATTTCTCTTCCCTCTTGCATCTCCCTCCCTCCCACCCTCCCCATCCCACCCCTCTAGGTGGTCACAAAGCACCGAGCTGATCTCCCTGTGCTATGCGGCTACTTCCCAAAAGTTATCTATTTTACATTTGGTAGTGTATATATGTCCATGACACTCTCTTACCCTGTCACATCTCACCCCAGCCCTCCCCATATCCTCAAGTCCATTTTCTAGTAGGTCTGTGTCTTTATTCCCGTCTTGCCACTAGGTTCTTCATGGCCTTTTTTTTTTTTTTTTTCCTTAGATTCCGTATATATGTGTTAGCATACTGTATTTGTTTTTCTCTTTCTGACTTACTTCACTCTGTATGACAGACTCTAACTCCATCCACCTCATTACAAATACCTCCATTTCATTTCTTTTTATGGCTGAGTAATATTCCATTGTATATATGTGCCACATCTTCTTTATCCATTCATCTGTCGATGGACATTTAAGTTGCTTCCATGTCCTGGCTATTGTAAATAGAGCTGCAATGAACATTTTGGTACATGACTCTTTTTGAACTATGGTTTTCTCAGGATATATGCCCAGTATTGGGATTGCTGGGTCGTATGGTAGTTCTATTTGTAGTTTTTTAAGGAACCTCCATACTGTTCTCCATAGTGGCTGTATCAATTTACATTCCCACCAACAGTGCAAGAGTGTTCCCTTTCTTCCACACCCTCTCCAGCATTTATTGTTTCTAGATTTTTTGATGATGGCCATTCTGACCGGTGTGAGATGATATCTCATTGTAGTTTTGATTTGCATTTCTCTAATGATTAATGATGTTGAGCATTCTTTCATGTGTCTGTAGGCCATCTGTATATCTTCTTTGGAGAAATGTCTATTTAGGTCTTCTGCCCATTTTTGGATTGGGTTGTTGGTTTTTTTGTTATTGAGCTGCATGAGCTGCTTGTAAATCTTGGAGATTAATCCTTTGTCAGTTGCTTCATTTGCAAACATTTTCTCCCATTCTGATGGTTGTCTTTTGGTCTTGTTTATGGTTTCCTTTGCTGTGCAAAAGCTTTTAAGTTTCATTAGGTCCCATTTGTTTATTTGTGTTCTTATTTCCATTTCTCTGGGAGCTGGGTCAAAAAGAATCTTTCTGTGATATATGTCATAGAGTGTTCTGCCTATGTTTTCCTCTAAGAGTTTGATAGTGTCTGCCCTCACACTTAGGTCTTTAATCCATTTTGAGTTTATTTTAGTGCATGGTGTCAGGGAGTGTTCTAATATCATACTTTTACATGTACCTGTCCAATTTTCCCAGCACCACTTATTGAAGAGGCTGTCTTTTCTCCACTTTATATGCTTGCCTCCTTTATCAAAGATAAGGTGACCATATGTGTGTGGGTTTATCTCTGGGCTTTCTATCCTGTTCCATTGATCTATATTTCTGTTTTTGTGCCAGTACCAAACTGTCTTGATTACTGAAGCTTTGTAATATAGTCTGAAGTCAGGGAGCCTGATTCCCCCAGCTCCATTTTTCGTTCTCAAGATTGCTTTGGCTATTCGGGGTCTTTTGTGTTTCCATACAAATTGTGAAATTTTTTGTTCTAGTTCTGTGAAAAATGCCAGTGGTAGTTTGATAGGGATTGCATTGAATCTGTAGATTGCTTTGGGTAGTAGAGTCATTTTCACAATGTTGCTTCTTCCAATCCAGGAACATGGTATATCTCTCCATCTATTTGTATCATCTTTAATTTCTTTCATCAGTGTCTTATAATTTTCTGCATACAGGTCTTTTGTCTCCTTAGGCAGGTTTATTCCTACATATTTTATTCTTTTTGTTGCAATGGTAAATGGGAGTGTTTTCTTAATTTCACTTTCAGATTTTTCGTCATTAGTGTATAGAAATGCAAGAGATTTCTGTGCATTTATTTTGTATCCTGCTACTTTACCAAATTCATTGATTGGCTCTAGGAGTTTTCTGGTAGCATCTTTAGGATTCTCTCTGTATAGTATCATGTCATCTGCAAATAGTGACAGCTTTACTTCTTCTTTTCCGATTTGGATTCCTTTTATTTCTTTGTCTTCTCTGATTGCTGTGGCTAACACTTCCAAAACTATGTTGAATAATAGTGGTGAGAGTGGGCAACCTTGTCTTGTTCCTGATCTTAGTGGAAATGGTTTCAGTTTTTCACCATTGAAGACAATGTTGGCTGTGGGTTTGTCATATTTGGCCTTTATTATGTTGAGGAAAGTTCCCTCTATGCCTACTTTCTGCAGGGCTTTTATCATAAATGGGTGTTGAATTTTGTCGAAAGCTTTCTCTGCATCTATTGAGATGATCATATGGTTTTTCTCCTTCAATTTGTTAATATGGTGTATCACATTGATTGATTTGCGTATATTGAAGAATCCTTGCATTCCTGGGATAAACCCCACTTGATCATGGTGTATGATCCTTTTAATGTGCTGTTGGATTCTGTTTGCTAGTATTTTGTTGAGGATTTTGGCATCTATGTTCATCAGTGATATTGGCCTGTAGTTTTCTTTCTTTGTGACATCTTTGTCTGGTTTTGGTATCAGGGTGATGGTGGCCTCGTAGAATGAGTTTGGGAGTGTTCCTCCCTCTGCAATATTTTGGAAGAGTTTGAGAAGGATAGGTGTTAGCTCTTCTCTAAATGTTTGATAGAATTCACCTGTGAAGCCATCTGGTCCTGGGCTTTTGTTTATTGGAAGGTTTTTAATCACAGTTTCAATTTCAGTGCTTGTGATTGGTCTGTTCATATTTTCTATTTCTTCCTGGTTCAGTCTCGGCAGTTTGTGCATTTCTAATAATCTGTCCATTTCTTCCAGGTTGTCCATTTTATTGGCATAGAGTTGCTTGTAGTAATCTCTCATGATCTTTTGTATTTCTGCAGTGTCAGTGGTTACTTCTCCTTTTTCATTTCTAATTCTATTGATCTGAGTCTTCTCCCTTTTTCTCTTGATGAGTCTGGCTAATGGTTTATCAATTTTGTTTATCTTCTCAAAGAACCAGCTTTTAGTTTCATTGATTTTTGCTATTGTTTCCTTCATTTCTTTTTCATTTATTTCTGACCTGATCTTTATAATTTCTTTCCTTCTGCCGGCTTTGGGGTTTTTTTGTTCTTCTTTCTCTAATTGCTTCAGGTGCAAGGTTAGGTTGTTTATTCGAGATGTTTCCTGTTTCTTGAGGTAGGCTTGTATTGCTATAAACTTCCCTCTTAGCACTGCATTTGCTGCATCCCATAGGTTTTGGGTCGTCGTATCTCCATTGTCATTTGTTTCTAGGTATTTTTTGATTTCCCCTTTGATTTCTTCAGTGATCACTTCGTTATTAAGTAGTGTATTGTGTAGCCTCCATGTGTTTGTATTTTTCACAGATCTTCTCCTGTAATTGATATCTAGTCTCATAGCGTTGTGGTCGGAAAAGATACTTGATACGATTTGAATTTTCTTAAATTTACCAAGGCTTGATTTGTGACCCAAGATATGATCTATCCTGGAGAATGTTCCATGAGCACTTGAGAAAAATGCGTATTCTGTTGTTTTTGGGTGGAATGTCCTATAAATATCAATTAAGTTCATCTTGTTTAATGTATCATTTAAAGCTTGTGTTTCCTTATTTATTTTCATTTTGGATGATCTGTCCATTGGTGAAAGTGGGGTGTTAAATCCCCTACTATGATTGTGTTGCTGTCGATTTCCCCTTTTATGGCTGTTAGTATTTGCCTTATGTATTGAGGTGATCCTATGTTGGGTGCATAAATATTTACAATTGTTATAGCTTCCTCTTGGATCGATCCCTTGATCATTATATAGTGTCCTTCTTTGTCTCTTGTAATAGTCTTTATTTTAAAGTCTATTTTGTCTGATATGAGAATTGCTACTCCAGCTTTCTTTTGATTTCCATTTGCATGGAATATCTTTTTCCATCCCCTCACTTTCAGTCTGTATGTGTCTCTAGGTCTGAAGTGGGTCTCTTGTAGACAGCATATATATGGGTCTTGTTTTTGTATCCATTCAGCCAGCCTGTGTCTTTTGGTGGGAGCATTTAATCCATTTACATTCAAGGTAATTATCGATATGTATGTTCCTATTCCCATTTTCTTAAATGTTTTGGGTTTGTTATTTGTAGGTGTTTTCCTTCTCTTGTGTTTCTTGCCTAGAGAAGTTCCTTTAGCATTTGTTGTAAAGCTGGTTTGGTGGTGCTGAACTCTCTCAGCTTTTGCTTGTCTGTAAAGGTTTTAATTTCTCCATCGAATCTGAATGAGATCCTTGCTGGGTAGAGTAATCTTGGTTGTAGGTTTTTCTCCTTCATGACTTTAAGTATATCCTGCCACTCCCTTCTGGCTTGCAGAGTTTCTGCTGAAAGATCAGATGTTAACCTTATGGGGATTCCCTTGTGTGTTCTTTGTTTTTTTTTCCCTTGCTGCCTTTAATATGTTTTCCTTATATTTAATTTTTGACAGTTTGATTAATATGTGTCTTGGCGTGTTTCTCCTTGGGTTTATCCTGTATGGGACTCTCTGTGCTTCCAGGACTTGATTAACTATTTCCTTTCCCATATTAGGGAAGTTTTCAACTATAATCACTTCAAATATTTTCTCAGTCCCTTTCTTTTTCTCTTCTTCTTCTGGGACTCCTATAATTCGAATGTTGGTGCGTTTAATGTTGTCCCAGAGGTCTCTGAGACTGTCCTCAGTTCTTTTCATTCTTTTTCTTTATCCTGCTCTGTAGTAGTTATTTCCACCATTTTATCTTCCAGGTCACTTATCCTTTCTTCTGCCTCAGTTATTCTGCTATTGATCCCATTTAGAGTATTTTTAATTTCATTTATTGTGTTTTTCATCATTGCTTTGTTCCTCTTTAGTTCTTCTAGGTCCTTGTTAAATGTTTCTTGCATTTTGTCTATTCTATTTCCAAGATTTTGGATCATCCTTACTATCATTATTCTGAATTATTTTTCAGGTAGACTACCTATTTCCTCTTCATTTGTTAAGTCTAGTGTGCTTTGACCCTGCTCCTTCATCTGCTGTGTGTTTTTCTGTCGTCTCATTTTGCTTATCTTACTGTGTTTGGGGTCTCCTTTTCACAGACTGCAGGTTTGTAGTTCCCGTTGTTTTTGGTATCTGTCCCCAGTGGCTAAGGTTGGTTCAGTGGGTTGTGTAGGCTTCCTGGTGTAGGGAACTAGTGCCTGAGCTCTGGTGGATGAGGCTGGATCTTGTCTTTTTGGTGGGCACATCCACGTCTGGTGGTGTATTTTGGGGTGTCTGTGGCCTTATTATGATTTTAGGCAGCCTCTCTGCTAATGGATGGGGCTGTGTTCCTGTCTTGCTAGTTGTTTGGCATAGGGTGTTCAGCACTGTAGCTTGCTGGTCATTGAGTGATGCTGGGTCTTGATGTTGAGATGGAGATCTCTGAGATTTTTGCCATTTGGTATTACGTGGAGCTGGGAGGTCTCTTGTGGGCCAGTGTCCTAAAGTTTGCTCTCCCACCTCAGAGGCACTGCCCTGATGCCTGGCTGGAGCACCAAGAGCCTTTCGTCCACACGGCTCAGAGTAAAAGGGAGAAAAAATAGAAAGAAAGAAAGAAAGAAAGAGGCTATAATATAGTGAAGTAAAATAAAGCTATTGTAAAGCAAAGCTATACAGACAAAATCTCACCCAGAAGCATATACATATACACTCACAAAAAAAAGGAAAAGGGGAAAAATTAATATATCCTGCTACCAAAGTCCACCTCCTGAATTTGGGATGATTCGTTGTCTATTCAGGTATTCAACAGATGCAGGCACATCAAGTTGTTTGTGGAGTTTTAATCCGCTGCTTCTGAGGCTGCTGGGAGAGATTTCCCCTTCTCTTCCCTGTTCGCACAGCTCCTGGGGTTCAGCTTTGGATTTGGACCCGCCTCTGCGTGTAGGTCGCCTGAGGGCGTCTATTCCCCACCCAGACAGAACGGGGTTAAAGGAGCCGCTGCTTCGGGGGCGCTGGCTCACTCAGGCCGCGGGGAGGGAGGGGTACAGAGGAGGCGGGGCGAGCCTGCGGCGTCAGAGGCCGGCGTGACGTTGCACCAGCCTGAGGTGCGCCGTGCGTTCTCCCGGGGAATTTGTCCCTGGATCATGGGACCCTGGCAGTGGCGGGCTGCACCGGCTCCCGGGAGGTGCGGTGTGGAGAGTGACCTGTGCTCACACACAGGCTTTTTGGAGGCGGCAGCAGCAGCCCCAGCATCTCACGCCCGTCTCTGGGGTCCGCGCTGATCGCCGCGGCTCGCGCCCTTCTCTGGAGTTCGTTTAGGCGGCGCTCTGAATCCCCTCTCCTTGCGCGCAGCGAAACAAACAGGCAAGAAAAGGTCTCTTGCCTCTTCGGCAGCTGCAGACTTTTTCCTGGTCTCCCTCCCAGCCAGCTGTGGTGCGCTAACCCCTTCAGGCTGTGTTCACGCCGCCAGCCCCAGTCCTCTCCCTGCGATCCGACCGAAGCCCGAGCCTCAGCTCCCAGCCCCGCCCGCCCAGGCGGGGGAGCAGACAAGCCTCTCGGGCTGGAGAGTGCTGGTCGGCACCGCTCCTCCGTGCGGGAACCTCTCCGCTTTGTCCTCCGCACCCCTGTGGCTGCGCTCTCCTCCGTGGCTCCGAAGCTTCCCCTCTCTGCCACCCGCAGTCTCTGCCCGCGAAGGGGCTTCCTAGTGCGTGGAAATCTTTCCTCCTTCACAGCTCCCTCCCACTGGTGCAGGTGCCGTCCCTATTCTTTTGTCTCTGTTATTTCTTTTTTCTTTTGCCCTACCCAAGTACGGGGGGAGTTTCTTGCCTTTTTGGAGGTCGGACGTTTTCTGCCAGCGTTCAGTGGGTGTTCTGTAGGAGCAGTTCCACGTGTAGATGTATTTCTACTGTATCTGTGGGAAGGAAGGTGATCTCCGCGTCTTACTCTTCCGCCATCTTCGAGTCATCTACCCAATCTTCTTTATCCATTCCTCTGTCAATGGACATTTAGGTTGATTCCATGTCCTGGATAATGTAAATAGTGCTGCAATGAACACTGGGGTGCATGTATCTTTTAAAATTATGGTTTTCTCTGGATAGATGCCCAGGATTGGGATTCTTGGATCACATGTTAGCTCTATTTTCAGTTTTTTTAAGGAACATCCGTAATGTTCTCCATAGTGATTTTACCGATTTACATTCCCACCAACAGTCTAGGAGGGTACCCTTTTCTCCACACCCTCTCCAGCATTTATTGTTTGCAGATTGTTAGATGATGGCCATTCTGACCAGTGTGAGTTGATACTTCATTGTAGTTTTGATTTGCATTTTTTTAATAATTAGTGATGTTGAGCAACTTTTAATGTGCTTTCTGGCCATCTGTATGTCTTCTTTGGAGAAATGTCTATTTAGGTCTTCTGCCCATTTTTTGATTGGGTTGTTTGTTTTTTTAGATACTGAGTGGCATGAACTGTTTGTATATTTTGGAGATTAATCCCTTGTCAGTTGCTTTATTTACAAATATTTTCTCCCATTCTGAGGGGTGTCTTTTCATTTTGTTTATGGTTTCCTTTGCTCTGCAAAAGGTTTTAAGTTTAACTAGGTCCCATTTGTTTATATTTGTTTTTATTTTCAGTACTCTAGGACGTGGATCAAAAAAGACCTTGCTGTGATTTATCGCAAAGAGTATTCTGCCTATGTTTTCCCCTAAGAGTTTTATAGTATCCAGTCTTACAATTAGGTCTTCAATCCATTTCAAGTTTACTATGTATATGGTGTTAGGGAGTAATATAATTTCATTTGTTTACAGGTAGCTGTCTAGTTTTCCCAGCACTATGTATTGAAGACTGTCTTTTCTCCATTGTATATTCTTGCCTCCTTTGTCATAGGTTAGGTGACCATAGGAGCATGGTTTTACCTCTGGATTTTCTATCCTATTCCATTGAACTATATTTCTGTTTTTGTGCCAGTACCATACTATCTTGATTGTTGTAGCTTTGTAGTATAGTCTGATCCAACAACCTGGAGGAAACAGGGAGCCTGATTCCTCCAGCTCTGTTTTTCTTTCTCAAGATTGCTTTGGATATTCAGGGTCTTTTGTGTTTCCATACAAACTGTAAATTTTTTTTTTCTAATTCTGTGAAAAATGCCATTGGTACTTGGATAGGGATTGCATTGAATCTGTAGATTGCTTTGGGTAGTAGAATCATTTTCAAAATATTAATTCTTCCAATCCAGGAATATGCTATATCTCTCCATCTGATTGTGTCATCTTTAGACTACTATAAGCAACTATATGCCAATAAAATGGACAACCTGGAAGAAATGGACAAATTCTTAGAAAAGTACAACCTTCCAAGACTGAACCAGGAAGAAACAGAAAATATGAACAGACCAATGACAACTAATGAAATTTAAACTGTGATTAAAAATCTTCCACAAAAAAAAGCCCAGGATCAGATGGCTTCAGAAGAGAATTCTATGACACATTTACAGAAGAGCTAACACCTATCCTTCTCAAACTCTTCCAGAATATAGAAGAGGGAGGGCCACTCCCAAACTCATTCTATGAGGCCACCATCACCCTGATACCAAAACCAGTAAAAGATGTAACAAAAAAGAAAATTACAGGCCAATATCACTGAGGAACATATTTTAATATAAAAATCCTCAACCAAACACTAGCAAACAGAATCCAACAGCACATTAAAAGGATCATACACCATGATCACGTGGGGTGTAGCCCAAGAATGCAAAGATTCTTCAATATACACAAATCAATACCATATTAACAAATTGAAGGAAAAAACAACATATGATAATCACAATAGATGCAGAAAAAGCTTGTGACAAAATTCAACACCCATTTATGATAAAAACTCTCCAGAAAGTGGGCATAGAGGGAACCTACCTCAACATAATAAAGGCCATATATGACAAACTCACAGCCAACATCATTCTCAAAAGTGAAAAGCTGAAAGCATTTCCTCTAAGATCAGGAACAAGACAAGGTTGCCCAATCTCACCACTATTATTCAACATAGTTTTGGAAGTGTTAGCCACAGCAATCAGAGAAGAAAAAGAAATAAAAGGAATCCAAATTGGAAAAGAAGAACTAAAGCTGTCACTGTTTGCAGATGACATGATACTATACATAGAGAATCCTAAAGATTCTACCAGAAAACTAATACAACTAATCAATGAATTTGGTAAAGTAGCAGGATACAAAATTAATGTACAGAAATCTCTTGCATTCCCACACACTAACAACAACAAATCTGAAAGAGTAACTAAGGAAATCCTCCTATTCACCATTACAACAAAAAGAATAAAGTACCTAAGAATAAAGTTACCTAAGGAGACAAAAGACCTGTATGCAGAAAACTATAAGACACTGATGAAAAAAATCAAAGACGATACAAACAGATGGAGAGATATACCATGTTCTTGGACTGGAAGAATCAACATTGTGTAAATGACTATACTACGCAAAGCAATCTACAGATTCAATGCAATCCCTATAAAGCTACCAATGGCATTTTTCACAGAACTAGAATAAAAAATTTTACTATTTCTATGGAAACACAAAAGACACTGAATAGGCAAAGCAATTGTGAGAAAGAAAAACAGAGGTGGAGGAATCAGCCTCCTGGACTTCAGACTATATTACAAAGCTATGGTAATCAAGAAGGTATGGTACTGGCACAAAAATAGAAATATAGATCAATGGAACAGGGTAGGAAGCCCAGAGATAAACCCAGGCACATATGGTCCCTTATCTTTGATAAAGCAGGCAAGACTATACGATGGAGAAAAGACAGCCTCTTCAGTGAGTGGTGCTGGGAAAACTGGACAGCTACATGTAAAAGAACGAATTAGAATACTTCCTAACACCATACACAAAAATAAACTGAAAATGGATTAAAGACCTAAATGTAAGGCCAGACACTACAAAACTCTTAGAGGAAAACATAGGCAGAACACTCTATGACATAAATCACAGCAAGATCCTTTTTGACCCACGTCCTAAAATAATGGAAAAAAAAACAAAAATAAACAAATGGGAGACTAATGAAACTTAAAAGCTTTTGCACAGCAAAGGAAACCATAAACAAGATGAAAAGACAGCCCTCTGAACGGGAGAAAATATTTGCAAATGAAGCAACTGACAAAGGATTAATCTCCAAAACATACAAGCAGCTCATGCAACTCAATATCAAAAACACAAACATCCCAATCCAAAAGTGGGTAGAAGACCTAAACAGACATTTCTGCAAAGAAGATATACAGATTGCCAACAAACACATGAAAGGACGCTCAACATCACTAATCATTAGAGAAATTCAAATCAAAACCACAATGAGGTATCACCTCACACCAGTCAGAATGGCCATCATCAAAAAATCTACAAACAATAAATGCTGGAGAGGGTGTAGAGAAAAGGGAACCCTCTTGCACTGTTGGTGGGGATGTAAATGGAAACAGCCACTATGGAGAACAGTATGGAGGTTCCTTAAAAAACTAAAAATAGAACTACCATAGGTCCCAGCATTCCCACTACTGGGCATATACCTTGAGAAAACCATAATTCAAAAACAGACATGTGGGCTTCCCTGGTGGCACAGTGGTTGAGAATCTGCCTGCCAATGCAGGGGACACGGGTTCGAGTACTGGTCTGGGAATATCACACATGCCACGGAGCAACTGGGCCCGTGAGCCACAATTACTGAGCCTGCACATCTGGAGCCTGTGCTCTGCAACAAGAGAGGCTGCGATAGTGAGAGGCCTGTGCACCGCGATGAAGAGTGGCCCCCACTTGCTGCAACTGGAGAGAGCCCTCGCACAGAAACGAAGACCCAACACAGCCATAAGTAAATAAACAAATAATTAAAAACAAAAATTAAAAAAAAATCAATTGACCATAATTAAAAACAAAAAAACAAAAAAAAAGACATGTAACACAATGTTCACTGCAGCACTATTTACAATAGCCAGGACATGGAAGCAACCTAAATGTCCATTGACAGATGAATGGATAAAGAAAATGTGGCACATATATACAATGGAATATTACTCAGCCATAAAAAGAAATGAAATTGAGTTATTTGTAGTGAGGTGGATGGACCTAGAGTCTGTCATACAGAGTGAAGTAAGTCAGAAAGATAAAAACAAATACCATATGCTAACACATATATATGGATTCTAAAAAATAATAATAATAATGGTTCTGATGAACTTAGTGGCAGGTCAGGAATAAAGATGCAGACATAGAGAATGGACTTGAGGATATGGCGACCAGGGGAGGGTGAAGCTGGGACGAAGTGAGAGAGTGGCATTGACATATATACACTATCAAATGTAAAATAGACAGCTGGTGGGAAGCAGCTGCATAGCACAGGGAGGTCAACTCAGTGCTTCGTGACAACCTAGAGGGGTGGGATAGAGATGCTGGGAGGGAGGCTCAAGAAGGAGGGGATATGGGGATATATGAATACATATAGCTGATTCACTTTGTTATACAGCAGAAACTAAACAACATTGTAAAGCAATTATACTCCAATAAAGATGTAAAAAAATTTTAAAAAATATGTAAGCAATAATATATTAGGTTGTTATACTAGTCCTCCAAAAGTTTTCACCACCAAAGTAAAATTTTAATATTTGTTATTTCTTTCATATCATTTTGTTATGCTGTTTCATTAAGATTTCATTTTCAATACGAGCTAGGCAAATGTTTTCTTGACTTTAGCAATCCTCTTCATTTCAGTACATTTCTGAAAAATTAATACTTTCTTCATCCCTAACAATTCTACTGTTAGGAGTTTATCATAAAGATAAGTTCACCCACATCTACAAACATGAGAAGGATACACAAAGATAGGTATAGAGTGTTTACTGTAATCATGTTTCTAAGAGCCAACAAAAATCAAACAGATAACAACAGAAAATTAAAACAAATTAAACTGAATACATAACTCCATCAAAGGCAAATTATTTAAAATTATGGAAAATGATAGTTTCTATGTAGCTATATTAAAAGGAATTATTTCTACATATATCTATAGTATGGAAAAATGGAAAACAAATTTAAGTGACAAAAGCAGCTTATAAACTGGTGTATCTTATGTTTTTTAAATAATATTATGTATACATCTTTTATATTAAAACTATATGATACAAAACTTTTAAAAAATCAACCTTCAAAATATTTTTTTAATCTGTTCACTTCTCCTCATCTTCTTAGTCTGAACTACTTGTGTTCTCCAAACTAGAATATCTCATCAATAATTAAACTGCTGATAATTCTGTTAACAACCCACAACCATTTTCCCCACAGCAGTGAATGAATTTTGTCTTTGAACAAATATCATGAATTTTCCCACTGCAACTATGATAAAATTCAAATTACAAAAATGACCTATTTCCTAGTCTAAGTCTGTACTCTAATTTTCATAGCTTATATCAGTATGTAATTATATTTATTTGTGATTATTCATTAAATGAATAGATGGTAAACATTCATTATTCATTTAATGAATAGATGGTAAACTCCATGAGGGAATGGGGGAGGGAGATATTGGATGATTTGATTTAAGAGGTCTTTCCTAAAAGATATTGACTATATTTAATAACAACAAAAATATTAATAATAACCACCACTGAATGTTTATTAAATTCCAGTGTTCTCTGTGACAAATGTATTATATTAAGTACTGCTACTTCTTACAACAATCCTTTTGAAAGTGTATTATTCATATGTTTCAGATGAGGAAACTGGAGCTCAGGAATTTTAAGTAATTTGCTCAAATTATACACCTAACAAATTATGAAACCCAGGTCTGACTGCCCCCAAAGTCCATGTATTATCAACTTCATTACAGTGGCTATTTACTTATCTGCAGACTAAATTCTTCATATTAAAAATGTGACCCATAGATATAAATATAGATAGATAGATAGATAGATAGATAGATAGATAGATAGATAGATAGATGTACAAATTTTTAATATTACATAGCAAGTTACTAGCAAAGTTGGGACTTTAAACATCATCTGATTCCCTGCCCAATATTCTTTCTAACAAAATAAACCAGACAAAATAACTGTATCAGTCTAATTTTCAGGGAATTTAATAAAGTAAAAATTTCCTCCAAAGTTGACTATATTTTCACACGCAAAAGTTGCACAATAAAGACATGCACTGCTTTATTGTAAATTTGTATGTTCCTCACCTTTAAGACTAACCATTCTCCTATCCTTCTTTCTGCTTCTCTTCATCATCATGCTGACTTTTTATCTTCACATGCGCTCACAGCCACAGCATAGATTTCAAGACAAGGCCACATTTGAGTCAGAACTCTAAGCCAACCCCTTAAGGTTCTGCCTCAGGTCTCTCTTAAGCCCTATTCTTCTACTTGGTTCTTCTGCCTTATTCCCAAGCTCCCTTTCTACTTTATTCCTCCCCCCACATTTCTCGTGTTGAACTTCAGCATCCATTGGGCTCTACCCTTGGACCCTATGTCAGAGATGAGATTCCCATATCCATCAGACAACTACAAGCTGCTTTTCCAATTATCACCTGCCTCCAAGTTCCTGTCCTTGTACTCTTCACACCTGTCAGGACACTCACTAATCCCTCTTGAATCCCTCCCTTTATTTTCTACCCATTTTTTATTGCCTAGATCACAAGCTGCTATACTCAGCCTACAAAGAACATAACCTTTTTCCCTAGCTAAAACAGCTGTTGGGTCAATTACCCTTGGAGTTTCCAGTACTCCCCAGAGTAAGAATCTTCTTTCTAATCACAGCCAATCCCTACCTCCTTGCCCAATCCTCTTATTTGGAATCAGTCAAGCCTGGATGAGACTAACAGGAACAAAGAGGTATGTTACATTATGAATATAATAAATGCATTCCTCCCAGAGGAGAGAATGGCAATCTTTATTAAACTGGTGTTGATTCTAGCATTTTGGAAGGCTTTGCTGAATCCATCACTGAGATCTCTAAAGATAGAAGATTCTCTGAGAGCATCATGAAGAAAATTGGATATAAGCTTACAGCATGAGAATACACACTGCTGAGAGGGTATAATGCTAAATAATAATGAGATGACCTAAAGAGAGAAGCTGATGAGTCATAGGAAGACACAGTAAGTGTTGCAGACAAATTAAGTAGCACAAGACTCACTTTAGGAGTTCAGGGAAAAGATCAAAATGTAGGATGGCATTAAAATATGACAGATGTGTTTCCTCAAAACTTGAATCCAACAGAAAACACTGTTGGAAACTGAAAATCTTGAGCTGCTATTAAAAAGTAAATTAAAAATTCTTGAACAACAGTTTCAAAAAATTCCACATAACATTTCCTACAAAATGTTAAAAAATAATTTTATTCTCATAAAAATGAGACAATCTATTTTTAAAAGTGACAGCAATAACTAAAGCCCAGAAAATAAAAAGATGAGTTGAAATTCAAATTCTGATTATTTAATAGGGTATGAGGCTATGTACAAGAAACCACTTTACCTTTGTAAAAAATATAACTTAATTTTCAAAGGCTTGATTAATAATAAATAATTTAAAGCTCTAGTATATCTGCTTTAAATCTCCAGGTTTTATATTTAACATCATTTTAACAAGACCACCTCTGAGAATATATTATAATACAATTGCAACTAAGAAGCTAGCAGACATTCTTCTAAATACCTTAACCAAAAATAATTCCAATTAGGCCATTTAAAGAGAAGAAAACAAGGGAATATTTTGAATAACTTAGAATATAAATAGGACACTAATTGGAAAACAAATCTCTAATCTAAAACACTAAATCATTTGGATAATGTTATTTAAGATAAATAACATTTGGGACACAGGAAGACAAAATTCACAACGAGTTAATTTTGTTAATTACGTGTGGATTATCTGCCTCCGGAGGTGGTGTCCTGTGCTACAATTCTTAAACCTATACCTACCCAGATAGAAAAAAAAACCCTAACTCTTTAACAAAATTGCCAAAGGTAATGGCTGCAGGAGAGTGTACAAATTCTATTTCTATCTCCAGCCATGAGGGACATACCATGAAAAACATGTTTAGTGACCATCCTACAATATTATCTTTGCCCTAGATAGCCAAACCCTGGCCAGGGCAGGTTTACAAGGGAGGAGATGGGTGGGAGAAAGCAAAAGGGACTATGAGAAATAGATGTGAGATCTGCATGTTTAAATATATACTATTTGCCCAGTATGAACATCTTCATTTCTGCCAGGCTTTCATATATTCCACTATTTTTATATATTATGTGATAAAACAAGAAATCTTTAGAAGTTGTGTTTGTCATCAAGCTTCCTGTCAGAGAGGAAAACATTTCCCTGACCTTGCATCACCTCCAGTACCCAACCTGGCTCCATCCTTTCTTCCAAACCCATTCCCTCCTCCACTGAAATATCATATCTTCCAAACTTCCCATCTCTCTCCACCATCTCTCCATCAGATTGGTTCAAAACAATCAAGTTCTTAGAAAAAGATACCACTGAGCAGGGATTAGCAGGAATAAGTATGGAATCTGAAAGCATCCATGGAGTGGGCCAGCTATGAAGGGCTACTTCGACACTATGGGCACACACAGCTTCCATGCAAGCAACATTTCACTCTCTTCCTCAACCAAACCATGCTTTTTCAAACAAAACAGTATGAACAGTTTAGATTGCTTTTCATTTGAAGTTGAGGTAACGAGGTGAAATGCCATTTGAATAGAAGCTGCATCTTCTATTAAAGCACTTGAACTTCCAAGAGCCCAAGAGAGAATGCTTAGCCCAGTGGACCCAGTTTTTTAATTCACATGTTCCCCTTTCTCTAGACACATGCCTCTCTCATAGCTAGAGATTTTTTGTTTTTGTTTTTAAACATCTTTATTGGAGTACATTTCCTTTACAATGGTGTGTTAGTTTCTGCTTTATAACAAAGTGAATCAGTTATACATATACATAGATTCCCATATCTCTTCCCCCTTGCATCTCCTGCCCTCCCACCTTCCCTATTCCACCCCTCTAGGTGGTCACAAAGCACCGAGCTGATCTCCCTGTACTATGCGGTTGCTTCCCAACTAGCTATCTATTTTACGTTTGGTAGTGTATATATGTCCATGCCACTCTCTCACTTTGTCCCAGCTTATGTTTCCCCCTCCCCGTATCCTCAAATATATTCTCTAGTAGGTCTGTGTCTTTATTCCCGTCTTCCCCTAGGTTCTTCATGACCATTATTTTTTTTTTTTTTTAGATTCCATATATATGTGTTAGCATATGGTATTTGTTTTTCTCTTTCTGACTTACTTCACTCTGTATGACAGACTCTAGGTCCATCCACCTCACTACAAATAACTCAATTTTATTTCTTTTTATGGCTGAGTAATATTCCATTGTATATATGTGCCAGATCTTCTTTATCCATTCATATGTTGATGGAAACTTAAGTTGCTTCCATGTCCTGGCTATTGTAAATACAACTACAATGAACATTTTGGTACATGACTCTTTTTGAATTGTGGTTTCTCAGGGTATATGCCCAGGAGTGGAATTGTTGGGTTCTATGGTAATTCTATTTTTAGTTTTTTAAGGAACCTCCATACTGTTCTCCATAGTGGCTGTATCAATTTACATTCCCACCAACAGTGCAAGATGGTTCCCTATTCTCCACACCCTCTCCAGCAATTACTGCTTATAGATTTTTTGATGATGGCCATTCTGACCAGTGTGAGATGATATCTCATTGTAATTTTGATTTGCATTTCTCTAATGATTAATGATGTTGAGCATTCTTTCATGTGTTTGCTGGCAATCTGTATATCTTCTTTGGAGAAATGTCTATTTAGGTCTTCTGCCCATTTTTGGATTGGGTTGTTTGTTTTTTTGATATTGAGCTGCATGAGCTGCTTGTAAATTTTGGAGATTAATCCTTTGTCAGTTGCTTCATTTGCAAATATTTTCTCCCATTTGGAGGGTTGTCTTTTCCTCTGGTTTACGGTTTCCTTTGCTGTGCAAAAGCTTTTAAGTTTCATTAGGTCCCATTTGTTTATTTTTGTTTTTATTTCCATTTCCCTAGAAGGTAGGTCAAAAAGGATCTTGCTGTGATTTATGTCATAGAGTGTTCTGCCTATGTTTTCTGCTAAGAGTTTTGTAGTGTCTGGCCTTACATTTAGGTCTTTAATCCATTTTGAGTTTACTTTTGTGTATGGTATTAGGGAGTGTTCCAATTCCATTCTTTTACATGTAGTTGTCCAGTTTTCCCAGTACAACTTACTGAAGAGGCTCTCTTCTCTCCACTGTATATTCTTGCCTCCTTTATCAAGGATAAGGTGACCATATGTGCGTGGATTTATCTCTGGGATTTCTATCCTGTTCCATTGATCTATATTTCTGTTTTTGTGCCAGTACCATACTGTCTTGATTACTGTAGCTTTGTAGTATAGTCTTAAGTCAGGGAGCCTGATTCCTGCAGCTCTTTTTTACTTTCCCAAGATTGCTTTGACTATTGGGGTCTTTTGTGTTTCCATACAAACTGTGAAATTTTTTGTTCTAGTTCTGTGAAAATTGCCATTGGTAGTATGATAGGGATTGCACTGAATCTTTGGGTAGTATAGTCATTTTCACAATGTTGATTCTTCCAGTCCAGGAACATTATATATCTCTCCATCTCTTTGTATCATCTTTAATTTCTTTCATCAGTGTCTTATAGTTTTCTGCATACAGGTCTTTGGTCTCTTTAGGTAGGTTTACTCCTAGGTATTTTATTCTTTTTTGTTGTGATGGTAAATGGGATTATTTCCTTAATTTCTTTTTCAGATTTTTCATCATTAGTGTATAGGAATGCAAGAGATTTCTGTACATTAATTTTATATCTTGATACTTTAGCAAATCCACTGATTGGCTCTAGTAGTTTTCTGGGAGCATCTTTAGAATGCTCTCTGTTTAATATCATGTCATCTGCCAACAGTGACAGTTTTACTTCTTCTTTTCCAATTCGGATTTTTTTTCTCTTTGACTGCTATGGCTAAAACTTCCAAACTATGTTGAATAATAGTGGAGACAGTGGGCAACCTCGTTTTGTTCCTGATCTTGGAGGAAATGGTTTCAGTTTTTCATCATTGATAATGAGGTTGGCTGTGGGTTAGTCATATATGGCCTTCATTATGTTGGGGAAAGTTCCCTCTATAATTACTTTCTGGAGGGTTTTTATCATAAATGGGTGTTGAATTTTGTTGAAAGCTTTTTCTGCATCTATTTACATGATCATATGGTTTTTCTCCTTCAATTTGTTCATCTGGTGTATCACATTGATTGATTAGCATATATTGAAGAATCCTTGTATTCCTGGGATAAACCCCACTTGATCATGGTGTATGATCCTTTTAATGTGCTGTTGGATTCTGTTTGCTAGTATTTTGTTGAGTATTTTTGCATCTTTGTTCATCAGTGATATTGGCCTGTTGTTTTCTTTCTTTGTGAAATCTTTGTCTGGTTTTGGTAACAGGGTGACGGTAGCCTCATAGAATGAGTTTGTGAGTGTTCCTCTCTCTGCTATAATTTGGAAGAGTTTGAGAAGGATAGGTGTTAGCTCTTCTCTAAATGTTTGACAGAATTCGCCTGTGAAGCCATCTGGTCCTGGACTTTTGTTTGTTGGACGATTTTTAATCACAGTTTCAATGTCAATGCTTGTGATTGGTCTGTTCATATTTTCTATTTCTTCCTGGTTCAGTCTCGGAAGGTTGTGCATTTCTAAGAATTTGTCCATTTCTTCCAGGTTGTCCATCTTATTGGCACATAGTTCCTTGTAGCAATCTCTCATGATCCTTTGTATTTCTGCCATGTGAGTTGTCACTTCTCCGTTTTCATTTCTAATTCTATTGATTTGCGTCTTCTCCCTTTTTTTCTTGATGAGTCTGGCGAATGGTTTATCAGTTTTGTTATCTTCTCAAAGAACTAGATTTTAGTTTTATTGATCTTTGTTATTGTTTCCTTCATTTCTTTTTCATTTATTTCTGATCTGATCTTTATGATTTCTTTCCTTCTGCTAGCTTTGGGGTTTTTTGTTCTTCTTTCTCTAATTGCTTTAGCTGTAAGGTTGTTTATTTGAGATGTTTCTTGTTTCTTAAGATGAGATTGTATTGCTATAAACTTCCCTCTTAGAAATGCTTTTACTTCATCCCATAGGTTTTGAGTCATCATGTTTTCATTGTCATTTGTTTCTTGGTATTTTTGATTTCCTCTTTGATTTCTTCAGTGATCTCTTGGTTATTAAGTAGTGTATAATTTAGCCTCCATATGTTTGTATTTTTTTACAGATTTTTTCCTGTAATTGATATCTAGTCTCATAGCATTGTAGTCAGAAAAGATACTTGATATGATTTCAATTTTTAAAAATTTACCAAGGCTTGATTTGTGACCCAAGATATGATCTATCCTGGAGAATGTTCCATGAGCACTTAAGAAGAAAGTGTATTCTGTTGTGTTTGGATGTAATGTCCTATAAATATCAATTAAGTCCATCTTCTTTTATGTATCATTTAAAACTTGTTTTTCCTTATTTATTTTCATTTTGGATGATCTGTCCATTGGTGAAAGTGGGGTGTTAAAGCCCCTACTATGATTGTGTTACTGTCGATGCCCCCTTTTATGGCTGTTAGTATTTGCCTTATGTATTGAGGTGCTCCTATGTTGAGTGCACAAATATTTACAATTGTTATACCTTCCTCTTGGATCGAAACCTTGATCATTATATAGTGTCCTTCTTTGTCTCTTGTAATAGTCTTTATTTTAAAGTCTATTTTGTCTGATATGAGAATTGCTACTCCAGCTTTCTTTTGATTTCCATTTGCATGGAATATCTTTTTCCATCCCCTCACTTTCAGTCTGTATGTGTCCCTAGGTCTGAAGTGGGTCTCTTGTAGACAGCATATATACAGGTCTTGCTTTTATATCCATTCAGGCAGTCTATGTCTTTTGGTTGGAGCATTTAATCCATTTACATTTAAAGTAATTATCAATATGTATGTTCCTATTACCATTTTCATAATTGTTTTGGGTTTGTTATTGTAGGTCTTTTCCTTCTCTTGTGTTTCTTGCCTAGAGAAGTTCCTTTAGCATTTGTTGTAAAGCTGGTTTTGTGGTGCTGAACTCTCTCAGCTTTTGCTTGTCTGTAAAGGTTTTAAATTCTCCATCGAATCTGAATGAGATCCTTGCTGGGTAGAGTAATCTTGGTTGTAGGTTTTTCTCCTTCATCACTTTAAGTATATCCTGCCACTCCCTTCTGGCTTGCAGAGTTTCTGCTGAAAGATCAGATGTTAACCTTATGGGGATTCCCTTGTGTGTTATTTGTTGTTTTTCCCTTGCTGCTTTTAATATTTTTTCTTTGTATTTAATTTTTGATAGTTTGATTAATATGTGTTTTACCGGGGCTTCCCTGGTGGCACAGTGGTTGAGAATCTGCCTGCCAATAATGCAGGGGACACGGGTTTGAGCCCTGGTCTGGGAAGATCCCACATGCCGCGGAGCAACTGGGCCTGTGAGCCACAATTACTGAGCCTGCGCTTCTGGAGCCTGTGCTCCGCAACAAGAGAGGCCGCGATAGTGAGAGGCCCGCACACCGTGATGAAGAGTGGCCCCCGCTTGCCACAACTAGAGAAAGCCCTCGCACAGAAACGAAGACCCAACACAGCCATAAATAAATAAATAAACAAATACTTAAAAAAAAATGGCTCCCATGTATCCATATTAAACTGCCCTTTAAAAAAAAAAATATGTGTCTTACCGTGTTTCTCCTTGGATTTATCGTGTATGGGACTCTCTGTGCTTCCTGGAACTTGATTAACTATTTCCTTTCCCATATTAGGGAAGTTTTCAACTATAATCTCTTCAAATATTTTCTCCGTCCCTTTCTTTTTCTCTTCTTCTTCTGGGACCCCTATAATTCGAATGTTGGTGTGTTTAAAGTTGTCCCAGAGGTCTCTGAGATCGTCCTCAATTCTTTTCATTCTTTTTCCTTTATTCTGCTCTGCAGTAGTTATTTCCACTATTTTATCTTCCAGGTCACTTATCTGTTCTTCTGCCTCTGTTATTCTGCTATTGATCCCTTCTAGAGAATTTTTAATTTCATTTATTGTGTTGTTCATCACTCTTTGCTTGCTCTCTAGTTCTTCTAGGTCCTTGTTAAACGTTTCTTGTATTTTTGCCATTCTATTTCCAAGATTTTGGATCATCTTTACTATCATTATTCTGAACTCCTTTTCAGGTAGACTGCCTATTTCCTCTTCATTTGTTAGATCTGGTGGGTTTTTGCCTTGCTCCTTCATCTGCTGTGTGTTTTTCTGTCTTCTCATTTTGCTTAACTTACTGTGTTTGGGGTCTCCTTTTTGCAGGCTGCAGGTTTGTAGTTCCCGTTGTTTTTGGTGCCAGTCCCCAGTGGCTAAGATTGATCAGTGGGTTGTGTAGGCTTCCTGGTGGAGGGGACTAGTGCCTGTGTTCTGGTGGGTGAGGCTGGATCTTGTCTTTCTGGTGGGCAGGTCCACGTCTGGTGGTGTGTTTTGGGGTGTCTGTGGCCTTATTATGATTTTAGGCAGCCTCTCTGCTAATGGATGGGGTTGTGTTCCTGTCTTGCTAGTTGTTTGGCATAGGGTGTCCAGCACTGTAGCTTGCTGGTCGTTGAGTGGAGCTGGGTCTTGGCATTGAGATGGAGATCTCTGGGAGATTTTTGCCGTTTGATATTACGTGGAGCTTGGAGGTCTCTTGTGGACCAGTGTCCTGAACTTGGCTCTTCCACCTCAGAGGCACAGCCCTGATGCCTGACTGGAGCACCAAGAGCCTGTCCTCCACATGGCCCAGAATAAAAGGGAGAAATAAGAGAAAGAAAGAAAGAAGGAAGAAGATAATAAAATAAAATAAAAAGTTATTAAAATAAAAATAATTATTAAAAAAATTTTTTTAAGTAATAAAAAAAAAGAAAGAAAGAAAGAAGAGAGCAACCAAAGCAAAAAACATATCCACCAATGGTAACAAGTGCTAAAAACTATACATTAAAAAAAAAAAAAAAGGACAGACAGAACCCTAGGACCAATGGTAAAAGCAAAGATATACAGACAGAATCACGCAAAGAAGCATACAGATACACACTCACAAAAAGAGAAAAAGGGGGAAAAAATTTATATCATTGCTCCCAAAGTCCACCTCCTCAATTTGGGATGATTTGTTGTTTGTTGTCTATTCAGGTATTCCTCAGATGAAGGGCAAATCAAGTTGATTGTGGAGATTTAATCCACTGCTCTTGAGGCTGCTGGGAGAAATTTCCCTTTCTCTTCTTTGTCTGCACAGCTCCTGGGGTTCAGCTTTGGATTTGGACCCGCCTCTGTGTGTAGGTCTCCTGAGGGGGTCTGCTCTTCGCTCAGACAGGATGGCGTTAAAGGAACAGCTTATTCGGGGATTCTGGCTCCCTCAGGCCGTGGGGACGGAGGGGGACGGAGTGCGGGGCGAGCCTGCAGTGGCAGAGCCCTGCATGACCTTGCAACAGCCTGAGGTGCACCTTGTGTTCTCCCAGGGAAGTTCTCCCTGGATCACAGGACCCTGGCAGTGGCGGGCTGCACAGGCTCCCGGGAAGGGAGCTGTGGATAGTGACCTGTGCTTGCACACAGGCTTCTTGGTTGCTGCAGCAGCAGCGTTACAGTTTCATGCCCGTGTCTGGTGTCTGCGCTGATAGCCACGGCTCGTGCCCATTTCTGGAGCTCCTTTAAGCAGCGCTCTTAATCCCCTCTCCTCGCGCACCAGGAAGCAAAGAGGCAAGAGAAAGTCTCTTGCCTCTTCACCAGTTCCAGACTTTTTCCCGGACTCCCTCCCTGCTAGCTGTGGTGCACTAACCCCTTCAGGCTGTGTTCACACAGCCAACCCCAGTCATCTCCCTGGGGTCTGACCTCCGAAGCCCAAGCCTCAGCTCCCAGCCCCCACCCATCCCGGCGCGTGAGCAGACAAGCCTCTCGGGCTGGTGAGTGCTTGTCGGCACCGCTCCTCTGTGCGGGAATCTCTCCACTTTGCCCTCCGCACCCCTATTGCTGCGCTCTCCTCCGTGGCTCTGAAGCTTCCCCCCTCCGCTACCCGCAGTCTCCAACGGAGAAGGGGCTTCCTAGTGTGTGGAAACCTTTCTTCCTTCACATCTCCCTCCCCCTGGTGCAGGTCCCTTCCCTATTCGTCTCTGTTTTTTTCTTTTTTCTTTTGCCCTACCCAGGTACGTGGGGAGTTTCTTGCCTTTTGGGAGGTCTGAGGTCTTCTGCCAGCGTTCAGTAGGTGTTCTGTAGGAGTTGTTCCACATGTAGATGTATTTCTGATGTATTTGTGGGGAGGAAGGTGATCTCCACGTCTTACTCTTCTGCCATCTTGAAGGCCCCCCCCCTTATAGCTAGAGTTTTAACAAAAGCCAATATTTTCTCAAACAAGAGGGTGGGTGAGTACAAAATATTTGTGTATTTGTTTGATCAAATCCAGTGTCCACCTGGGTTGTAGTAACTGCTCAGATGAGAGAACATTATTATTATCACCTGATTCTTTGATTAATAAATCCAAAATATCCTTCCACTAGCAAGCTAAATCTATTCAATTTTACTGTCCTATTTTTGATTAATCTCCTAAGAACCCTCTCAACTCTTTCCTCTGTTCTCTTTATCTCAAGTATCTAATTTAATTCCCTCATGTAATAGGCCACCATTCTGCAATTCTTAGTTTCTTTGCTTCTTTCTTTTGTAGCCAATCTCTTTGCTACACTCAAACTGTACACTTCATTACCCATTTAGTACTAACACTTGCCTAGCTAAACTTACTTTGAAAATCAAAAATTTCCCACTGCTCAAATAATAAGCCCACCTTTAAGCCCTTTTCTTAATGTTTATTTACCTGGTAAGGTTGCCCAATAAAGTCAGAGAGAGACTTTGAATATAAGATTAGTTACATATACCTTAAAAAATTGAATAAATTATATCTTTTTCAATAAGATAGATATAATATCAACTCTTATAATAAACTTGCCTAAATTACAAAATACCCTATAGATGAAGTAAAGCATGTAGTTATAATAGCTCCATGTTGTCTGAAAAGGTTTCCAAGGTTTTGCCTCATTTGTGCTACCCTAACCTCAGCAGAAGCTTAGAAAAATCTATAGAGCATTTCACCCTTTCTGATTATGTAAAATGATTATTACTCAACTGCTGGCAGATACCCCCTACCATTGGCGTATTCTGCCAATCATTACTGTAGGAATCTTCACCCTGTAGCTTGAATTTGCTTCTGTTGGTCTTGTCCAGCAGGACTTGTTGAATTAACTGAACAAGGACTACATCTTACACTACATTCTATTTACCACATAACCGAGCCAATATAATATCAACTTTTTAACGTGTTTCAAGACTAATATAATGCTGATTTTCCACTGGGAAAAATTCTATGGAATTTAAGAGCTTTCTGAAATGAGTTATGATTTCCTTTTATGGAGAAAATAACATCAGGTAAAATTGTTTAATAAAATTATCAGTTTAAAACTATGAGTGCAAGTTCTATAAAAATCTCTATTCTGTTGCTCTAAAATAAAAATTCTACATTTTAACTGCTTTTTTCTCTCGAAGAATATTAAAAGCATATTTATGGTAGCATTGTATAGATAATATTGATTATTTTTTCAGCAAAAGAAAGGGTGTTTTAGTAATCTAAGAATGCTTATGGGCCTGCGTCACTAGACTAGACAATGCAATAAGAATTATGTATACTTAATAAGAATATCTATATTTGCTTTATAGATTACTTATCATTGACTTATTAAAGTGAGCATAAATATAGTTAAACCATAATCTTCCAAATCCTACAATGATGTAAAAACAAATTACATGTCAAAAGAATGTTAAAAAGATCATTGGTATGTAAAAGTTTTCAAACTGACATTCAGCAATGATTTTCTAAGATAATCAAAGTTAAATAAAAGAAGTTAGAATTCATAGACTTCTTATTAGCCTAAGAAGAAGATACTAAGTATAAAGTTCCATTTTATACAGGGAAGGTGAAAATGATGCTTTAACCATTTCAAGTGTTTGATGTCAAAGGTGAATAGATTTGTAAAGTTTTGACATAATTATTTTGTGAGTTTGAGATTCTTAAAAAATTGGTGAAGATAGAGACTTCAGAACTCCCCAAATCTTTAGACATTGTGGTTTGCTCTGCAATAGCCTTAGACCTTCCTAGACCTTTTGATTTAAAAACAGTTAAGTGAATCCAAAAAATCAAAATTAGGGATGGGGGAAGAAGGAGGACAAGGAGAGGAAAGGATTAGAGAAAATGTCTAGAGTTTGTTTTCTGCCTTGTATGGAACTAGAGAAAATAGGATCATCTCATGCAATTGATCTGAAAATTAAGCATGATAGCCATAACTGAAGGTGAATATGGAAAATATAATTCTTAGTGACCACCTTCTATTAACATTTTCATACTTATTGCCTTCTTTTCAGACCAATTTTTTAGTAAAAAATATTATTAAATCTCAATCACTAAAAATGCATTTATTAAACATAAAAGGTGGTACTACATATAGTCCCTGGTCCAAAGAAGTAAAATCTCTTCTTCAAAAAGTACTACATCTAAGAATTAATAGTACAACCAAAAGGAAAACAACAAATTTTCTGGCTTAAATCTGCTCATTTCATTCTGTAAAGATTTTGTAGCATGGCATATGACAGCTGAAATATATATTATCCTTTACAAAAATGTCAAAATGATTTGTTGGAAGAAAAAAACTCAAGATTTTAAAACACACTTTTGGTCTACAACCACATATTCATCAATTCAAAACTGCCAAAACAGAAAATAAAGAGTTAACATTTCATTGTCTAAATTAAAAAATACTTACATTATGGACTTTTCCAGGCGACTTCCCTGTGAACCAACAATCTCCCCCAATGTACAAAACACTTGTCCCAGAAAGTCCTAAAATAGATAAAAGGATTAAAGCTCTTAAGTTCCCAAACTGTCTTTACACTATGTATTTTGTACATCATATCTGCACTGTTTTCATTGTTAAAATATTGAATCCTCTAACTTCCAAGAATAAACAAAATAAGCTGAAAATGCACTAATTTTAGCATGTGATTGTCCCCTAAGTTTGCACAGCCTTTCGTCCTTTAATCACTAAGCTGGTTTGTTATTAAGAGTGTTTAGACATTGTGTTTATTTTCTTTCTTAAATTAAAATGAAAATGGAAAAAAGTTCCATGTTTTGAATCCACAATTGGGTTGACTTGAGATGTCTCTGAAACTTCTAAACTTTTGGCTGAGAAGGCAAATCATGAAAGAACAGAGCAGTGGTGGCCAGCACTAACAGTGATACTTACAAAGAAGCAGTGTGACATCATGGCTACAACTAGGATCCAGAGCCACACTGCCAGATGTCTGTTCCAGTACCACCACTGACCATTTGTGACTGTGGCAGTTATTAAACTCTCCGGTTTCCTCTAACATGTAGTCGTCCCCTTACAGAGCTATTTTGAGGTTTCAATGAGTTATTGCATGAGATAATATTAGCATATATTAAGTGCCTAAAAATGGGTTAAGTATAATACATTATAAAGTTATTAATGTACCACTAGATGATTCTTATTTTCAAGACTCAGAATAACCTTGCAAAATGAGAGGTCTGTTACTAATACTAAATTTCATGTATAAAGAAACTAATCATCTAGGAGGTTATTTCTTTCATGTTTTAAGCAGTCAGTAAATAGCAGAGTCAGAACTAACCCAGATGTTCTGATTCAAGATTGAAATACTGCCTAAGGATTTACATATCATAAATACAATTCAACTTCCCATGTCAATAAAATAAGGGCTCCAACACCATCTGGATATGTGGGTCAAGAAAATATAGAGGTGGTTCAGGGTGAGGCACTCTCTCTAGCATAACCTGTGTAAGAATTCAAGCTGTCCTAAAGGAGAAAGTGGGAGATCTCCCTAAATTGTACTGTGAACTGGCCCAGGAAAAGCCCTAAGAAGGATGGGCAGAGGAATGACAGCAAACAAAATGTTGTTTTAAGTTTCACTAAATAAAAATTTTAAATGCATAACAAGCCATAAAAGTAAAAACTGTGTTATTCAGGGTAAGTTGCTATAAGTCTCATGAGAGGAAAAAAAACACTGTAGACTAGGATGGTCAAGGGAATATTTTCCCAAAGTAAGTAAGCCTTGAGAACCAGGTAGGAATCAGATCATGGATAGAAGACAGTTGGAACATTTGGGTCCTAGAGAACAAATCAGAGTATCAGGCAAGAATGTAATGAGAAAAGAGCAGACCTCAAATAAAGGGCAGAAACAGAGATAAAGAATCAAGACTGTGGAGGGCCCTCTTGGCCAAGCAACAACAAAAACAAAGTTGCCTTAGATTAATGAGAAGAAACTGGCAACGTTTCAGCAATTCAGGGACACCATTAGAACAGTGCATTTAGAAGATTACTCAGATACCAATTTGCAGAATGGACTGAGGAGTGAAGAAAAATCTGGAAGCCAGATCAATCAGAAGGCCACAGTAGTTAATAAGAAGCAAAGTGTTAAGGCCCAAGCTAAAGTTGTAGCAAATGCTTGGGAACAGTGCACAGAAAAATGGCAGGATTTGGTGTAAGCTGAACGTACACATGGTGGGGGGTACGGCAATGGAGAGAGGGAGAGAGAAACAGAAAATAAATCTGGATTTGGAACTTGATGGCTGACAGAATGGCAATAACTTCATAAAATTGCAAATCATTTTAAATTTTGCTTTCGAGTAAGCAAAAAGTACTTAAGGTAAAGCCTTGACATATTTAAGTTAAATATCCTTAAAAATAACGTCTTTCCCAATTTCATAAAAGACTTTACAAACATGTTTATGGGTTTTTTAAAACAAACGTAAATTTTTCTAAGTCTCATGACACATAGAGGGAGCTTAATACTAAAGATTTGGAATATGTCATTGGTCTTGTAAGTCAGCAGCAAAAAATACATGGGGATTCTGGAACTGTTTCCTGAGGATACTGATATTGATGGACAGATGCTCATACTACATATTAAATGGATTTGGCCAATGGAGTAACAAGTCTCAGTAAAAACTCTTCATTGCTGTAATGACTCAAGAAAACAGAACAGATATATTGAGCAGTCCATGTTAGAGTAGACACATATTAGCAAATAGAGAACACACACATATCATCATTGCTGAACAAAAAAGGAAATAAAAATTATAAAGTCAATAAAATGTGCTCCAAAAAGATATAGTATGCATCTGCACACATTATAGTTATTGCACTCTTTGCCCCTAAATATTTATGGTATTTATGTAATTATTTTACATCTGCCTATGTTTGTGTATTCCCAATTAAGCAACACATTTACTACTCACGATGCAAAAATTAGCACATAATATTTAATATTTGTCTACTTCTCCTTGTGTTGGAAAACTCTAGTGAATCCATTTTTTGTCGTCTTAATGGTCCACATTTCCTATGCATTTTACACAATACTAGTAATATAATTAGTGCCCCTTAATGGATATTTTTAGATATGTGTTCTGTAGTTAGATAAAAATAGAAATAAAAACTAGCTATAATAGAAACTGCTTTACTATTTCTTATTATAGTGTTGTATTCCAGTTGATTAGCCACCATAGTTAGGTCAAAATAGAATTTCCAGTATAAATCCAAGCACTTTTCTACAATTCTAATACACACATAGACCAAATCCACTTTACAGTGGCTGGCAATTGAGAAATGTTTCAATTTATTCCATCATATTAACTACTGGGCTTTCCAAAAACTGACCATGATACTTGTTAAATGTATTCACTATTATTTTATAATCTAAGTAATACACAGATAGAACTTAGTTTTGAAATCTGTTTAAATGACTATAAACCATATTGTTAGCATATAACAATATAACAATATAAGATGCATCCTGTCACTCTTTAAAAGTATCCAAATATTACCCTAAATCCAATATGCTAGTAATAAAACTGGAAGGTTTATCACTGAGCAGTAGAGGAGACAAGAAAAAAACAAAAACAAAAAACAAAAAACAAAAAAACAGAGTATAGTAATACAAAACATCATAATAATAATATGTTTCACATTGCATAGGTAGTTTTTAAAACACGTAGCAAATCAGAGGAAGTGTTTGGATTATTTCCATAACAATCTAAATCTAGTTTTATTACTAGCATAACACAACTCAAAATCCAAGCGAACATCGCTGTACTATTAGATTCCAGCTGATTACTCTACATTTATGTTTCTCTTCTCTTTCTTGTAAATATTCAGAGGAATGTCTACTTTAATTGTATGCATGAGCATAATATCCTAATTTCTTCAGAATTATTTTTTTTATTATACCCACATTTACATTCATTACAGGGAAAGGATACATTAAAGTTAGCCATGGAAAGACACATAGGGAAGAATCCAGGAGGGTTCCAAATGGAAGTTTTCATTGTCCTCAAGATGCATTACTCTCCTGGCATTATTACTTTATTATTTCATTTGTACCAATCTTTACTAATGAGTTCCATCCATCTATATTTTATATTATATTATAGCAAGAAACTTATCTATACTCATGAAAATTACACTGATGCTATGTGCTCTAATAATTCCACACAAATAAAAAGGTAATTTACTTTGCATTAAATTAACTGGTTTTGTGTTGGTTTGTATGCTTGCTTGCTAGGTATTACTATTAATGATTACTATATATTCTTTATAAAAGATTTTTTACATACATACATTTATTTATTTATTTAGGAAAGCAGAATGACATACTCCTCAGGAGTGAGAATTATAAGAGGTTAGACTGCCTGTGTTTGTATTTTGGCTGAAACATTTACTAATGCCTCTACACCTCAGTATCCTAATCTATAAAATACACTTTGTAAATAATACTTGCCAATTAAATTGTTGGGAGGTCTAAGTAAGATAACGTATGCAAAACACTTAAAATAAATGCTTGGAACATAGTAAGTGTCTAATAAATATATGCCTCCTCTCTCCTCCTTACTTTCCTGGGTTAAAGAATATTACTACATACACAAAACTTTCCACTTGCCACTAGATTCCAGTACTGGAGATACTATAATTATCTGAATAAAATAATACATTTTCTTTTCCAAAACCACTTTACACTCATGATCAATAAATATGCTCATTTTGAGTGTCATTATAAAACCCAAAAGTGTCTTATCTTAAATGTTGACAAGTATACATACAAATATATCTATGTAAAGAATGACATTTTTAAAACAATAGTATAATGAACCAGGAGGTGTGGTTTCATATTAACTGGTAAATAAAATTTCTCATTTCTATACTATTACAAAGCTAACCAATGAATGTAGATTATCATCAGCATCATCATAAACAATTTTATAAGCATTCGATAGTGTGGCATCTTTTTCCTAAAAGAACTGCAAAGATAATCTTTAAACGGCTTTCCTGTTTTATAAAAATGACCAATGAGCATAGAAAATATTTCTAATTAATAGATAATTCAAATTAAAAGACAAATGGGTTATTGATAGCTAAGTTTTAACACAGCACAGTAATTGAGTACAGTCAACTGTTCAGGAGTTAATCATTCATTCTTGATAAGATAGAGTCATGATTTGCCTCCACTTATTGCTTTTACCCATTTTGTGATCATTTAGCTTTTTTAAGCACATGCACACTAAGCCAGTAAAAGCAAGAGAAAATAAATGATACAAAATTTCTCGCTTTTATAAAATTTTAACCATTGTGGAAAAAAATTGGCGAGGAAAGTTTGTATAACTTGTGAAATTTTATTGTCGGCATTATTTACTAATATTTTACTGTTGGTACTCCCTGCTAATATTGCTGACTTCCTCTATATTTAATTAATTCATACTAATCACAGCAACTATAGAGATTGAGGAGTGACTTAGTTATATTATGTACTATATACTAATATGACAATCATTTATAATAATCAAGAATGGTGCTTCTTTGTTCAGTAATCTTTCCTACTTTCTTTTTTTTTAAATAAATTTATTTATTTATTTATTTTTGGTTGTGTTGGGTCTTTGTTGCTGCGAGTGGGCTTTCTCTAGTTGTGGCGGGGGGGCCACTCTTTGTCGCAATGTGCAGGCCTCTCATTGCTGTGGCCTCTCCTGTTGCAGAGCACGGGCTCTAGGCACGTGGGCTTCAGTAGTCGTGGCACTTGGGCTCAGTAGTTGTGGTTTGTGGGCTCTAGAGCTCAGGCTCAGTAGTTATACCACACGGGCTTAGTTGCTCTGCGGCACGTGGAATTTTCCCAGACCAGGGCTCGAACCCGTGTACCCTGCATTGGCAGGCAGATTCCCAACCACTGTGCCACCAGGGAAGCCCCTACTTTCTTAATGGTTGTGCTGTTTGGGGTATAAAGCAAACTCAACATGAAGCAATTCGATTTAATATTTTAATAAAAATAATTGGTCCCATTTTAACATTATAATAATACACCTTTTTTTCAATCAAGCATTTGTCTTTTTAATGAATGGATCCATCTACAAAGCAAAAATGCTAATCCTACCTCCAAGAAATTAACACAAATTTCTTTTTTTTCCCCACCCACTCCTGAAATTTATTTTTAAAATGCACAGAAATAATATAAACAGTAAAAAGTATATACAAAGAAAAATAATTCCTCCACCTATTTCAGGACTAATTCTTACTACACACATATTACCAGTATCATCAAAATATCATACAAAGTTCCATATAATTTTCAAGAATATGCATACATATATATGTGTGTGTGTGTCCATGTGCAGTGTGTTTCTTCATATAATGTTTTCCACAAATGAGAGAATTTCTCACACATTATTATTAATAGTTCTAAACTTAGACATCAGTAGCTAAATTGCAAATATAATTTCAAAATTATACTCTAAAGTTGAATTTATTTTCCCTCAGCACAGTTGTTGATTTTCAAAATATTTCTTGCTTGATAAGAGTCCAAATGAAGGCAGTTAAATAAGACACTGAATGAAAATTAATCTTTCAATGAATGAGTAGTTATTGATCAAAATTAACCAATTTTCTAAAATTATCAACAACATACATATTTAAATTGTGAACCATACTATTTATAGATTAAGAATAAAGCTACTCTATTCACAAATACTATAACAAATCTATGGAAAATATTTACCTTCTAGAGGCACATCACTTTTTGTCTAGACGTTAGTTCTCATCAGTAAAGATGTGAGAAATGTAATATGCTAACAAAAAATGTTAAGTAAATATTCTCACTGCTGTTAAACATGATGATACAGTCCACAGGCTAAATAACTAGAAAGCTTACTATATAGTACTATTAAATAATATGATATATATTATAGCATTATTAAATAATAAATATAATACTATCACACAATGTCATTAAATACTAAGCCCTGAGTAAGTGCCAGTCTTACATGCAAACAATCTCACCTAATATAACGTAATGAGTGCCAAAGATACTGTCATCAAACCTACCTCAAGCACTGCCCCTAATTCTGTCTCAAAGTCTAAGATTCTACAAAACCATGTTGAAAATGCAAATAGAAACATAATCCATTTATTGAGCATCAGTCATAAATTCTTTAATTTGAATATGCTTATAAGGCTAGCTCTCATTAGCTGATAAAGACAAGAAAGCTTGCTACATAAAAAAAAGAAAGTTATTATTGAAAAGGCATCAGAGGATAGCATGGAGAGCTCTTTTACACAGGACAGTCAGGCAAGGCCTCTAAGTAGACTAATTTCCAACTAAGTGGAAATTTTAATAATAAAACAGAAAGAACCATGTGAACATTTGAGACAATAGGTAGGTAGGAGAAAAAGCAAGAACAAAGTCCCTGAGACAAGAAGGTACTTGGGGTGTTTAAGGAAAAGCAAGAGGGCCAGTGGAGTTAGAGTAGAATGAGCAAGGAAGAGAATGGAAGGAGAGGACGGAGCCAAGGGTCCATGATGGATTGTGAATTCTGTCTTAAGTGTGGAGGGAAGCCACTGGAAAATTAATTTGAGCTAGAAAGTGATATGTCCTGACTAGCCTTTTTAAATGATAATTCTGGCTAATCATTTCCCACCAAATTTGTAAATGCTAAAGTTCCTCCAAGGTTCTATCCTGTTCTCTTCTCCATTTATACTTTTTTATATAATTTTATTGAGCTGACAGTTCTCAAGTCTCCAGAAATGGCCTAGTCAATATCTCCAGTTGGATGCTTACTGGGGTCTCAAACAACAAAAACCTGCCCTGACCACTGATTTCTCTATTCTCATCCCCACCACCTCAGTCTCTTCCTCCCCAATGTACCCCATGGCAATAAACTGTACCTTCATTTATCCAGTTTCCAATAACCTAGGAATCATTCTATCTTCATCTCTTATTTTCATACCTGATATCTACGTCATCAGCAACCATATCATCAAAATATATTCCAAATCTGCCACTTCTTACCACTTCAAGGTCTATACTTACCAAATATTGTTTACCTAGCTAAATTAACAGCAGTTTTATAACTGGTCTCTGTTGGTTCACAATAGCAGGAGTTCCCTGGGTAAAACCTGAAACTGGCTCCTGTACACTGGGGCTTCCCAACCCCATTATCCACTTCAGCTGTCAGTTGTTATTTAAACGTATAAATCAGATCACATCATCTTCCAGTGAAATCCATAAAAAAAAACTAAATTCTTTAAACTTTGGCCTACAAATCTCCACATCATCTGAATTCTATCTACCTTTCCAAATTATTCCATTCTTCTTTCCTCACCATTCAGTCTATATAGGGTAGCTATCTTTCAGTCACACTAACATACTAAATTACTTCCTGACTCAAGGTCTTTGCACTACTGTTCCTTTTGCCTGAAATGCTCTTCCCCTAGATTTTCAATAGTTCCCTCCTTCTCTTTAAGTATACCCAGGATAAGAACTGGTGCAGAATCATGCTGCCTGGCTGAGGGAAATATAAGCTTCTAGCTAACTAGCTTCATAAGTCACTCTCTCTCAGTATCAAAATCTTATTAATATAAATGTTATAAAGAAGTAAGCTATCTTAGCCATTTATTTCCATTTGTTTTTATTGAATAAATCTATATACTCCACTTCCCCAACTCTAAACTGTAAGCTGTTTTAGGACAAGGATCTTATTCATTGCTATATTTCTCTGCATTAGAAGAGTGTCTGGAATATATTTATTGCTTACCTGGTTGTGTGAATATACATTAGAATTCAGTTCAGTTATATATGGGTTAAACTGACATATTCTAATGAAAAACTCTTTCCCCACTTATAAATGTATTCCTATGAAAAATGCATTTCATGATCTGAACAATTAATAAACTTTCAAATAAAATTTTCAAATACAACTGATCTATATGTGGAAGTTTATATATATAATATTTAGAAAATATATCGAAGAACACACACGTCTTCACTGAAGGTTGGTATTTTGTGGCTGAAATAATCCAGTGAGCAATTAACTATCTAAAACAAAAACTGTAGTGGGTACCTTCCAAGACCAACCAAATGGATAAATGCATTTTGGATTGCCTGGTAGGTATGAAAACTTAGTACACAAAGTACAGTTTCGATGTTATCTGCTCCAGAACACCAAACAGAATCCTAGATACACCAATTATGGGCCTGTTAATAATCTTTTCATTAATGATGCAATTAAATTATGCAAATGGAAATATGTAAAGCAATTTCCTTAGAGAATCATAAAATGGATAAATCATCTAAAGGAATACATCCCTGGATTCCATAAGTCAGCTGTGAACATAATGTTTCTTCACTAAAATCTTGTCCACCACCAATAAAATCAATTAAAGTTATACTGATTCTTCATCTATTCACCTTGTATTCATTTGCAATGTTAGAAATCTAAGGTACAGTTCTATATTATATCTCCATTTTCCTTATTAGTACCAAAAATTGAAGACTGGTACTTAAGACCCCTAAGTACTAGAAACCAATAAAATCATACTGAAAGTGGGATCTTTCAAAATTATCAGAAATGAGAAAGAGAAGAAATTTATTATTGTTAACTCAAGGAGTCTCTCTTGCTACCAAATCCCTTTTGTAAAAGATAGGTGCCTGTACTCCACATGCAAACACAGGCACTTAGCAGTATTTCCTAAAAGGTTTCAGTTTTTATTTCCCTTTGCAAAATTGGCAGGTAGACAACCACACTTTTAAAGAACTGCATCTTCAGGGAATAAACCTAGTTTGTTTATTGGTTTCTCTGGTCTTTCAAATGCCTCTTGAATTCCTTTTGGGTTGAATGAGTTATATGCTCTTTTACCTAAAATCTGTACTTCGATGCTTTCAAATAAAGAAGGGCTGTTGTTGTTAATATCTAGCAGAAATTCAATGCAGTTATCTCTAACAATTCTTGTAACAATTCAAAAACACATTTCCTCCTTTTGACACTCTTCATCCACTCATAGCTCAGGCACTTATTAAGTAATTTGTGTTGCTTACTATATACATTTGAGAAATATAACAAAGAATAATGTGAAAATACATTAAAATGTGAGATAATATAAACTACAGGAACTATGAAAAGCTATGCAATACTCCAGGAGAAAAGTGATGAAAATGTGAACTAAGGCAGTAGTGGTAAGGAAAGAAGACAGAAGAGAAACAATTCTTTGTTAGAATGAGCAGGATTTGTTGACTCACTAGATGTGAGACAGGAAGAGGTTAAGGAAGACTGACCCTGAAATATAAGGGGAAGGAGATGTTAAGCAATTCTACCTGGGAGAGTTAGCGCTCAGTGTCCATTCAGGAAAGGAAATGGGGTAAGATTCATAAAGAAGTGAAAACTGAAAAAGAAACATTAGTTCTAAAGGGGTGACTTTCTGTGATTGACTCGGGGCTGTCAGAGCTTTCTAAGACCTCCTCTGGGTAGGGGTTATCACTGCTCTCTAAAGGTATCACTAGAGTTTTGAGTGCAATAGGCCAGGTGGAATATCTCAGAGCCCCTGGCTTATGATGGAAGTAGATTTAATGTGTTTAAAGTTAAACACAATTTGTTTCTTAGTTCCTTTTTAAAGGGTCTCTAAAGCACTGTGTTATGGTATTAAATGAGCCAGTATTATGTGTGCTGTTAATTATTTATTTTTATTCTCAGTCATTCAAGAACTAAGTGTATCTTTTTTTAAAGAATCATTTCAGAAACTTGAAATGTTTTTGTCATAACAAGGACCAGGAAAATTATATGAAAGTTTTCTAAGTAAGTACACTGTGTTGATAATTATTCTCATGAAGATAATACAGGCAGAGGAGCAAAATTGGGATGGAAAAGGTCATCAAAAATACATTTTTGATATATTTCAATTTTAGGCTTCTGCAGAATATCTACCACGGAATATCTGACAAGCATTTGGAAACTTAGATTTTCTGGGGTGTACAGAGGGTACATGAATCATCAAGATAAGACAGGTAAATGATTGAACTCTCCCAAAGAGAGTTTATACAGTGAGATGAGATGAAAATTGAAAATAAAGCCATAAGAAGCACTAATATTAAGGAATAGGAGGAGAAAGAGAAACTAAAAAATAATAGGTATTGAATAAACAGAGAGGTAGGAAAAGAAGCAAGGGAGAAATTTCCATGGAAGTCAAGGGAGGTAAGTATTTCGAGAATACAGTAGTCAATCATGTCCAAAATAATGGGGAGATCAAGTAAAGTAAAGAATGAAGAGAGGCCACTACATTTTAATCTAACCGATGTCAGAATAGTTTAAGCAGAAATGAAAATGAGAATATAGTAAAGAAATTGAAGGGAGAATGAAAAGAAAGTTATGATAGAAACCCAGGCTGCTTGGTAAAGAAGTATGGTGATGAGAAGATAGTAAAAGAGATATCATGACGGTAAAACAGAGTCAGGATAAGGATTTTTTACCATGAGAGAGTCATGAAACTTTACTTATGAAAAAAAAGCTATTCTATAAAAGAAAAATATTTGAAAAGATATGTACATTGATGGCTTCTATAAGACATATCTCTTACATAAAAATATTTAGTCATTTCTGATTATTGAAGGAAGACATAGTTAATCATGTTTGAGGTACCTTCCTATCCCATATTCCATATACGATGCCCTGAATATCGACGGTAAGGACCACATGTTACCATCCTCACACTCACCCTCAATATATACAACCCCATGAAAATGTCCTTAACTTCTCAGTTATTATGCCCTCTGAAGACTAGTCTAAACTGAGAAACACTGAGAAATTATATTCAGAGGGAGTGGGCACTTGAAAGTCTATGCCCAGTCAGTGTTAAGGAGGTCATTTTCCCTATGTACACAGGATGAATAAACAGAGAAACTTGTCTTCAGAGAGAAACAGAAGCTCAGAGAAAAGCCATAGTGAAAAGAATATGTGGCTTTATTGAGTGAGAGACAGAGAGAAATAGAGAAAATAGCTGTCTCAGTCCAACCCACCATGCCTGTTTCTAGCTGCAATTCCCATACAGCAAGTTACATGTCACATTTATGAGACGTTCCTAAATCCCTTCAATAAACCCCCTCCATGTGAGATAAGTGAATGCATTTTTGTTCCTTGAAACTAGATAATTTTGACTAGAAAATGTGGTTCCTTTTCTGATTCTTCCAAGGAAATTTCGAAAACTTCCAATACAAAGATATGCAAATAAGTTTTAAATGTTTAACTACATGCTATAAATCTTATCTTAAGGAGTAGAAGGGTATCATGGCAACTGCAATGAACTTTACTTATGGGAAGTAATGAGCTTGTTACAGCATTTTTTTCAAATTGTACAAAGACTAACCTTTGAATCTTTCTTCAAATGATTCTGCTCTATGCTTCATAACAGATATAAATATCATACCTCCTTTAATGAAGGAAAAGATCAGTAAATTGTGATTTTTTTACCACCATGACCAGGCTTCCAGTTTTCCCAAATCACCTTGGGATCACCCTCTACATCCCCTCTCTCTTCTCTGAACTATGACATTCCCTGTCTACATATACATATCTAGATAGATAGATAGATAGATAGATAGATAGATAGATAGATAGATAGATAGATAGATAGATAGATAGATGATAGATTGATATATCTCCACCTATTCTAGCTAATAGCCTACAAAAATGGAAAAATCTCACCTTCTGAGCCTCTGGGCATGAACATTAGTCTGGCTGACCTCGCAACCCTGGCACAGCTACCATTTTACATTTGTATACTCAGATTTCACTTAAAACCTAGTTAAACCCCTTTCAGAATACTCTTTTCACCCCCATCCAGCCCTTCCTATTAGATATGGCCTAATTCCAAACTGGTCAATATTCCATTGATAAAACCACCAGTGCTTAGCCAAAGAATATCACTCTCATCCCTCACTTCCCACCACCTCCTCTTTTTCTGCCTAGCTCTGACACTCTTGCTACTCCTGAACCTGGAAACTCCCCAGGTAATGGTTGTTGCCTGGTGAGTAAATCTCTTAAGGAAAAGGAATGGGAAGATCAGAGCCCAGAAAGGAAAGAAAGATAGTAAGTGACTTGTGGATGGACTCCATGTCTGTGTTACTCATCTTGTACACTCAGAAACTGCCATGGTACCTGGCATGAGGAGGTACTTAGAAAATACTGTTGAACAAATGAACTACAGGGACAGCAGAATAGCAAATCACTCTGCCTACACCTTAGTACTTTCCATTCTCTCAAAAGTGAAGACTCCCAAAAAGACGTAATCTCACTATTTCATCTCTTAACCTGATCCAACTTTGAACATTTTAGGGAACTGACATCATTTCTTTAAAACAAAACAAATATATATAACAAATAAGTAAGATTAATCCATTTCACATACTGAAGATATCTTTCTTTCAATAAGCTTCTCCAAATGTTATTCTAGGGTTCTTTAAAAATGCTATTTATAGGCTTCTCTGGTGGCGCAGTGGTTGAGAATCTGCCTGCTAATGCAGGAGACATGGGTTCGAGCCCTGGTCTGGGAAGATCCCACATGCCACGGAGCAACTAGGCCCGTGAGCCACAACTACTGAGCCTGCGCGTCTGGAGCCTGTGCTCCACAAGAGAGGCCACGACAGTGAAAGGCCTGCGCACCGCGATGAGGAGTGGCCCCCACTTGCCACAACTAGAGAAAGTCCTCGCACAGAAATGAAGACCCAACACAGCCATAAATAAATAAATTAAAAATAAAAAATGCTATTTATTTTCAATGCATTTATTACATAAGTTGTGGACATATAACCTTAATATTAATCAATCAACATAAATATCAATCAAATCATGATATTATAATTTATATTTGTAATCATCATAAAGAACATAAAAATATGAACTTACATGTTTTGACAAGTTTGGACTCTTCGAATCAACATCATACCTAAAAGATTAAAATATAAAATTTAAATTATTTCCACAAAATAAAGTTAGAGAAAAATGTCAGTATTTCCCCCAAAACATAAATAAAAAATGAATCAAAATTATACGAATTGGGAGAAAAACTTAGCAAATTTAGAAATTTCTCATAATCTGTGGCCTACATACCAAAGGTAGAATTCACAATCCCTGGGTCCTTTTATTTCTACAACTTAAGTAGAAGTCCTAATATTTTCACAGTCATGAATTCTTCTGCTCGATAAGACAAGTTTAAAATTTCCCTTTTCTGTGAATCAATAGATTCCTAATACTCCGTAAAAACTGAAATTCTCCTTGTAAAACAAGTGCGGATAACAGGGTATCATTTGTTATAATTATAATTGCATTATATAATTATATATAAATACAAGTATATTATAATTATATTATAATTCTTATTTAATATCATAAATGTTCTTATTAATTTCGAAATTTGGCCAAAGTAATGACATATTATTTTTCCCCAATCACAGAACTTGGAGAAACCATGTATTTTATGGAGAAAGAAATGTATTTATATAGGATTATTATATGTCCTATTTTTGATCACTTAGTACTGGAAATAAATGATTTCTTAAGGAGATCCTGGGAAAACATCACCTACTGTCACTTTAGCCCCTTGTTTTAAAATTTTTTTAGAAACAGAAAGGCTGCTAATAACCAAAACAATCTCAATTTACTGAATTCTTAAATAGGAAAATATTTATACTGGTTCCAGTCTTTCTCCCAAATCATATTCCTTTCACATTCTTTGTGCATAGCTTCCTACCAAAAAGTAACTGCCTTTTTTTTAAGGTTTAAGTCTTCCCTCTCACATAACAAGAATGTTTCACAGAGAAATGAAGCATCTAGTCAAAAAAAAGGCAAAGAAAAAGAGTTCACTGGGTGTACTGATTCTGGGCAGAGGTGCACTTACTCCATAGCAAAGAATGTTTACCACAAACTGGTTTTAAAATTGTGTGATGCAAATACCTGCCTCAGAAGAATTACAAATTACTCTTCTTCACATCAGGGCATTTTGATCACTCTCAACAGCTGTAAACTAGAATTTTGAATCAACAAATTGCCAACATCTACTGAAGACCTACAAGTATCGGTTAAAAAAATATATTTCTTATTCAAGAAATTTTTCTTGTTCAAAACAATTTCTAAGGGTAAAATTAAAATTAGCAACTGTAGCAATATCAAAGGTAAAACATAACTCTGCTGGCTCCTTCTCAAGTATCATCCCTGGAAACCGTTTTCTAGAAAGGGTTTAGTGTGGACTAGGGAGAAATAACATGGTATATTCAGCTCAGTTAAAAGAGCAGAAAGAAAAGTATTTATGTTTTCATCACAAAGAGTTTAAGTATCCTCACATACAATCCTCCTTCATTGTCTTTAACAAAGCTTTTAATGCTATTACCTCAAAAATAGGTAATTTACAGCATACCTCTGAAGGCTTTAGATAATATGCTGGATTACAATGCACTCGAAATTACCATGATTTTTCTTCTAAGGGAATTTTCCTTCTAATTTTTCTAAAAGTATCACTGGTTTTAATCCTCACAAGTCAGAACATAAACATGACATCCTAAATAGTTAAAAATATATCTGTGTGCATGGGGGTGGGGCTTTGTGAATGTGGGTGTCTGTCTATGTTTATAAGTGCCATAATCTCCTTAAGTAAAAGAGAACACACTGCAAAGCAGAAGTTCAGCAGTTTACTCCCAGGATGGTACACTTGTGCCTAAATGTACTAACAGCAATTTTGTAAAACATTTCATCCTGTTGTTGAAATCTTATTAGTAGAGTACTGAATTGGCAGTAACTGATTTGAATGGCTCCGAAGGATTATGTTTTCTAATGGAGGGTAACACATGTTGACTGGAATTTTTCCTGTATTTCTGAAATTCCAACTAAGGCCCAAAGCTGTAAACAAAAGATGCTGAGTTTCTCCTCACGCTTAGCTCAGAGATCCCGTTGAGTCACTCTCATTAGGGTCAGACCCTTCTCCACAAGGCTTACTCATGAAGTGACAGGCTATTCCTTACTTCTGGGGGGACATCAGGAGGTTCTTTCCACTCCCTAAAGCAAGGTGAAGGGGAGCTCCAAAACCTAGGGTGATTGTGTTAAGAGGAGGACAGCATCTGGTTTCCCTGCCACTTAAAGAACCTGCCTATGTGTCCATCCTAGGATGCCAATGGAAGAGAATGTTAGCTGACAGTGTTAGGAAGTGCCTTCTAAGAGCTGAAGAACAAGGAACAATGTCCTTTTGAAAGCAAGAAGGACCCTCTGGGGCTCCTGGGTACGGAAGCCTTTCCATGTCCCCTGTTTCTCATTTGTAGGGAACAGACTACAGCCTCCATAAGCGTCCCTGAGTTCCAAAGGGCAGTTTACAACAGTTGCTAATCAAGGAAGGGAGGGGATGCAGAGACAAGGGAGGAGCAGCAGAGAAACAATAGTGCAGCCTTGGGGCAGGGTCCTGGTTCGTCCTCAAGGAGTACATACACATAACAATATCTTTAAGCTCTTTATAGAACTAAAACCTCCAACAAATGGAAGATGTTGGCATTATTCATTCCAGAGAAGACCACCTGAGGCTAGATTAAAGGAACCAGAGAAGCACATCAAGAGATTACCTGAGACCAGATTAGAGGAATGCAGGCCCTGAACATACCCTAATCTTATCAGGAACCCCACCCTTGAATCCTTGCTATAAAATTCATCAACAAATCTTCCCAGGTTGGGACACAAGTTTTCAAGGGCAGCAGCATGCTGTGTCTCCCTTTGTCTGGTAAAGCAATAAAGCTATTCTTTTCTACTTCACCCAAAACTCTGTCTCTGAGATTTGATTCAGCACAACTGCACAGCTTTTTAGTCCCCTTGATATGTGTCCCTTGTGGCCAGTATCCTCTAAGGTCTAGATTTTGCAGAACCCACATATCTGCCTCCCAACTCCCCTAGCTTTCTGCTTTTCCACTCCCCTTCTCTCCTGCAAGTAGCTATGATAGTAGCTCCAAATGAGGGGAGAGAAAGTGAAGAGTTTTGGATTAAGTTTGAGATTAAAGTTTTAAAATGAATAGTACATAACTATTAACAAAATGAGATGGTTCTAATAAACAAAAGTGATTGAAAAGTCATGCAATTAGACCTTGGCATTGTTAAGGTAGCCCTTAACCAATGGGAAAAACTGGAATTGGCAGTGTTGGGACAATTATTGGAAAAAATAAAGCAACATATTTTCCCCCAAAGTGTTGAGAATCTTCAAAAATAGATTGTAATAACATAATACATTCCATAATTATCACCATCTGATTTATCAAGGAGGAAAATCATCTACTAGGTAAGTCAAACCTACACTTGTAACTCCCTTGTTGGTGTTCTAGGCTAAATGGAAAAACAAGAGCAAAAAGAATTATATCTGATTTCTCATATTCTCCTCACATACTACATAGTGATACAGCTACCCACCCTTCTTGCTCAAAGACATTTTTGTACAGCTGTTCTGCCAATAATAAATTTTTCAACTATGACAACGAAGTAATTTATAAAGTACCTATACTATTATAGGTGTAACAATTATATAACAAAATAAATAAATGAAAAGCTTATGACTTTATCTGTGATATATACATAGCATGATGACAGAAACCATGTCTCTTTAATGAGTAAGTACATATCAAATCAAAAAGGCAGGAGAATTTTATGACTCATAGCTGATGAACTAATCTTAAAAATATCTCAGGGGCTTCCCTGGTGGCACAGTGGTTGAGAATCTGCCTGCCAATGCAGGGGACACGGGTTCCTGGTCTGGGAAGATCCCACATGCCACAGAGCAACTAGGCCTGTGAGCCACAACTACTGAGCCTGCGCATCTGGAGCCTGTGCTCCCAACAAGAGAGGCCGTGATAGAGAGAGGCCCGTGCACCGCAATGAAGAGTGGCCCCCACTTGCCACAACTAGAGAAAGCCCTCGCACAGAAATGAAGACCCGACACAGCCAAAAATAAATTAATTAATTAATTAATTAAAAAAATAAAAATAAAAAAATATCTCAGGCAAATCACCATAACAATAATTGTGGATTAATCAGAACTTACAGGAATTTGGGCCACTGCTGCCAGCAATCAGGAATACATATTCATTCATTTTCTTTCTCTCTCTCTCTGATTACAATTTTCTATCAGCATTGAAAGTTAACTAAAAATACCTCCCAAAAGCCATTTCTCAAACCTTCCATAATATGCAATTGTTTAGATGTTGTACTTCCAAAGCTTCTTTTTTATTGTTTTTTAGAATTTTGTAAAGTCAATACACAGGTTAACTAAATACAACACAATTCTGAAAACCATTTACACCTATCTGTTGGCCAATGTAGACTACCGCACTATTCAGCACTGCTGTTTCTTCAAAGGGACATGTTACTGTAAACATGTTGGAGTATTTGTGGTAGTGCTCTGAGTGATGTACACTGGGATTACAGGTAATTTTATTGACTACTTTATCCTTTTCTCATTTCCTAAATTTTCTACAATGAACATTTTCTCCTAGGACTAATACATTGCTAAGACAAAATTTAAAAACTAATCATAGTTAGGTACAATGGATAAATAGGCACTCATAACTAGAGAACAATTACACTGTTCTTCACATTTATTTAGATAGATATGGTGGAAAAATCATAATGTTTAAAAAGGAAAAAAGAAAGCCTGCTCTCCCAAGTTATATGAGATACTTGCAAAAGTGGGAAATCAGAAGAAATTATTTAAAGTGATATCAAAAATAGTACATAAACTAAGAGAATATACTTGTTACTTTTCTTGATAATCTTCTCCAGGTATCCCTTTCTCTGGTCCTAACTGTCTGAATTTTTTAGAGATCATATAAAATTGAAATAATATTATTTGACTCAAATTTCTGAAATTAACCAAATACATTCAAAAGTTTAAATGATACTTATTTAACTCAATTTTGCAATATGCTTTCACATTTCAAACATTATACAATTTCTATGAGAAATCCTGTAATTTTTAGAAAAAAAGAAAAAGCTGAAGAAGTTAAAATATATCATTTACCTACACTAATTTGGTACTTTATTTATTCTTGTTACACTATGATAAAATAATACAACATGCTCCCATTCTAATCAAACATACTAATTTCCTACATATTCTTACTTTTGCTTGCTTAGATTAAATATATTCCATTACTACATTCACTGTGCAGTAGAACACTTCAAACATATACTTTCATCAGTATTATATAACCAAGACAAAAATAAAAATTCCTCAGTCCAGGCATTATTTATTCTCTTCATAAAATTTTAGATATTCAGGTTTTGTACCATTAAATTATAAACTATTTTATGCAAAATGTGATTCTATATTGGAAAGGACAGATCCCATGAACATGTTAATGAAACTATCCAGGCCTCAGTTTTCTCATTTATAAAAATGAGATAACTCTGCCTCAGAAACTTACTGGGTTGGTTAAATCTGCTTACATATAGCAATGATTCTATTACAAACTGTGAATAATAGCAGTAGTATTACTATCACAAACCACATCTTTTTGTCTGTACTTGCAAAACTTACTCTCAAACGGTATGAGCTACTATAGTTATTTTACTTAGTTTATAAATAACTGGAAGATATTAGTAATAAACATATTAAACCATCTAATCATTCTTTTCCATATTTCCACCAGTAAGCGTGCTAAAGCTTTGTTTTCTTTTTTTTAATTCCCTGAATCACATACAGTACAATATTACTGATTTATCACAAAATATTAGAGAAATATGTTAAGTTCTATCAATGCCCTAACTTCCTTCCTACCTTTAAGTCTTCCCTGTCCATGCTAAGCATACCTGGTGAGCTTGACAAACACAGTATAAGTATCAGGTGCTTCCCTAACCTAATATATTCTCATTTGAGTCATTAGTTTGTCAAAGTAACTCTTGAAATGGCATTTGGTAAAATAGACATAATATTTAAATGACTAACCAACACCAAGTTCAGTGGAATTATATTTTCTTACCTGGACACTCCTTAAAATCCACTAGCTTCCTTAGTCTCATGTTCAGTAGAGATGAGCACGTGACCACCACTGTGTGTACAGGTAAATCATTCTTTACCTACTTCTTTCCAGAATGACCTGACCAGCTCTTAATTTTTGCTCTCTGGCCTACTGACTAACATTTGATTGCTATCATCCTTTTTAGAGCACCATTTTCCTTCCTTTCATTCTACTAATGCAATTCTATAATAGCCACAGTTATGAATGTGAAATGATGTGGACTTAAGAAACCAATACAAGGAGGGCTAAAATTAGACAACAGTGGGTGAGTACCACAGTTCACCTCTGTGGAACAAAAACTCAATAAACTAATAATAACTAATAATATCTTGTAAACTGACTGACTCCAGATTCTCTGTGGATAGGGAGTTGAACTTAAAGATAATATTTTAATATGCCTGATTCAGCATCAAAATAAAAAGAATATTAAAAATTCTAGCTTTATCATCCTGAGTCTTGGAAATATGAGTCCACAAAGGGATAAAGGGAGCCATAGTTAGGCAGAGATCCATGTACTATACAAAGAAGCAGCTGAGAGAAACCAAGATCTGGGGAATGTCAGCCATGGGAATATATGAGGATCACCTTGGAGTATAAGTAGAACTTGTAAGAAACCTACTGAGGCATAGGATGGTTTGAAAGAATGTCCATATATACCACCCAGCATTTCTACATGGTTAAATTAATCACTTATATTTTCAATAAACAGGTAGCAGAAAATCTATAAAATGCAAAGCAAGGCTGGGGACGGTGCTCAGGCCACACTCTAAATAGAATTAATCTGATTTTCTGCTAATATAATCTAGTATTTAGAACATCCATAGGACCCAACCTTATGTTATGGATGTAGTCTTTAAAAATCATTTTTTAAAATGCAAGTTTTACTGGAACTTACAAGTCAAAACGAAGATTCTCTCTTTCTTCAAAAAAGTAGTCCAGAATAAACTTTCTTACAAAATCAGGATTTAAAGTATTATCAATTACTTCAGTCCTTCCAAACTGTTGAGGAAAAGAGAGAGAGGTTAAAATCAAGCATTGCATGGTTACTTATTGCAGTATAGTGCTTATTATTAATATATTTCCTTGAAAACATAATCAATGAATATCCAAATGACTTGATAAAATAAAAGCTTTTAGAGATCAAATCATCCCTCTTATTCACTCAGGGAATTCAGAAAATGAGCCCTGAGTTAATTCACATTTACTGGAAAAGCAGCTTCTGAAAATTCATATAACAACAATAACACTTCCTCCACTTTTCTCCCCACTTGAAAGCCAAATCCCTTTCCAATCAAAAGAAGTTATTTCCACCTTAAATTTAAATTTATCACAAATATTCTTCCTAACCTAGTGTATAACTAGGCCAACCAATACATATTCTTACAACTGGAGGGCTCGGTTATGAGAATATGTGTTCATATTCAGCTTATAATCAAGCAGTCCTCTACACAGAATAGTTTATTAGCCATGTTCAGGGAAAAACTTTCTTATAATCTATTATACAATTCAATCATTTTTTTGTTTTGTTCTGCTTTAATTCTTATAGTATCTAGATAGCCAAAATGAGACCTACGATTCTTGCATGCTTTTAAGCTACTGTATTACACTTTTGCTTAGAAAAAATGTTTCTCCATCTTAGGGGAAGTGGAAACCAATAAACAGAACTCCTTCCTCTCAATGTGAAGGAAGGCCATCAGGCACTGCTTCCAAAGGTAGAGCAAAAATATAAACTTTATATCTCTTTTTTTGTATTCGGCTTACATTCTTCCCCTCCTACTAACATGGTATTCTAAAGAGGGAATTTTAACCTTTAGTTCTGAACAGCATTATGCATGCTGTCTTACCAGAGAACTCTTATTAAAGTTCAAGGCAAAACTATCTTTTTATTAGGAATAAGAAAACTACTAATCCACCATAAAGTAAAGGTCATGAGCTTATCACATAAATTGTGATAATAAAGCTATGATACAAAATCTTGATGACAGGGACTTCCCTGGTGGTGCAGTAGTTAAGAATCCGCCTGCCAATGCAGGGGAAACGGGTTCAAGCCCTGGTCCAGGAAGATCCCACATATTGTGGAGCAACTAAACCCGTGAGCCACAACGACTGAGCCTGCACTCTAGAGCCCACGAGCCACAACTACGGAGCCTGCGCTCTAGAGCCCACGAGGCACAACTACTGAGCATGTGTGCCACAACTACTGAAGACCACGTGCATAGAGCCCGCACTCCGCAACAAGAGAAGCCACCACAATGAGAAGCCCACGCACCACAACGAAAAGTAGCCCCGACTCGCCACAACTAGAGAAAGCTCATGCGCAGTAACGAAGGACCCAATGCAGCGAAAAATAAATACATACATACATAAATTTTTTTTAACATCTTTATTGGAGTATAATTGCTTTACAATGGTGTGTTAGTTTCTGCACGAAGTGAATCAGCTATACGTATACATATATCCCCATATCCCCTCCCTTTTGCATCTCCCTCCCACCCTCCCTATCCCACCACTCTAGGTGGTCACAAAGCACCGAGCTGATCTCCCTGTGCTATGCAGCTGCTTCTCACTAGCTACCTATTTTACATTTGGTAGTGTATATATGTCCGTGCCACTCTCACTTTGTCCCAGCTTACCCTTCCCCTTCCCCGTGTCCTCAAGTCCATTCTCTATATCTGCGTCTTTATTACATAAATTTATAAAAAAAAATATTGATGACAAAAGAATGATTATGGCTATTACTAACTATCTGAAAAAGAACTAGTTTGCAGAGGCTTATGCATTAGGCAATGTTTCATATCTTGGACCAAAATCATAAAGGCAAATCATAACTCAGGTAACTAATTCAACATTTCAAAAATATTGAACATTTATTTGAACAATAATAATAATTACAACCACCATTGAGTACTTTACTTTGTTCTAAGCACTTTTCACACATTACTTTAAATCTTTACCATAACCCCACAAGGTAGGTGTTACTAGTCCTACTTTAAGATGCGAAAATTGAGGTAGAGGGTCCCAACCTAAGTCACTTTGGATACAAAATCTACATTCATTCTTTCTAGGACTCTCCCTTATTTCAGCATAGAATATATTAGGCCTTGGGAAGATTCAACAATTAGCCTATCCACGGTTTCTAATTTTAAGGGAATGGGAATAAGAGCATGTACCAAAAAACACAGGCTGACAGTACACGTGCACCCCAAAAAAGCAATGTAGAGGTCAAGGAGTACAAATCTGAACCAGAGAGAGGCTGGGTCCTCCCAGCCTTTCTACTGCCTGGAGGCAAAATGGTTTCCAGACCAGAGCAGAGAATATCAAACTAACAAACGTACAACACTCTCAAAGAAAAACTCAGGCAGCACCCATATTCCCCAGCACCCCAATCCCTCTTGTGGATTTTAACCCAAACCCTCACTCAGAGGGAAGAAGTTAGAGTGGAATTCTCAGGGTAAGGTTCACGGAGTTTCAAAGCCAGCAACTTGGGCCTAGAAGCCATTAAAACAAGCTTGTTTTAGGGAACAATGGCTTGTCAGCAATATGGGTGGCTGAGTATACTCTGCCATCTCAAGTGAAGATTAATATGTAGCCATTAAAATTTCAGCTAATCACCTATAAATTATGAACATCTACTATAATATGCCTTCTGACACATAGCCCTGAAATTGCTTTCGATGATGTCACCAGTGACCTTCATATTGCTAAATCAAGTGGTCACTTCTTGGCCGTCATCACATCAGACTACTCAGCAGCATTTGACAAAACTGCCCATTCCTTCCATTCTGAAGCAGGCTTTTCTGGTTTTTTGACACCACATTGCCCTGCTTTTCTCTTCTTCTTAGATTCTCAGACATGCAATCTCTCACTGTCAGAGCACAATTCCAGGCCCTCTTCATCTGTCAATCTTCACTTTTCTATTAGGTTATTTAATCTATTCTTTGGCTTTAAATCCCATTTACATGATGATAACTTTCAAATGTACATCATCAGCCCAGATTTGCCTCTAAGTAAAGACTCATGCATACAATTATCTTCTAGACTTATACGTGTGGTTGTCTTACGGGACCCCGAGAATTAACATTTAAATTTTAAATATTTATTTTATACAACAAGCACCACCCCAATCCTGGTCCTTACCTAGTCTACCCCTTGTCAATAAATGATATCACCATCTACTTGATTCCTTAGGCCATAAATGAGAGTCATCCTTTTCAATTCCTTTTTAACCAACCAACCCTACACATCACCACCTCATAAATTGTCAATTTCAACTCCAAAACATATCTCACAGCTGTCCACTTCTCTCCCTCTCTCCTGTCATCAGTTTAATTCAAGATTTTCTTCCTTCTCATGGACCACCTCAAGAGCATCCTATCTCTCTTGTTCCCCCTCCAATTCATCCTCCACATAACATCCAGAGTAAACATTTGAAAAATGTAAACATAGTCATGCAATTTCACTACCCTAAAAATCTTTAATAGCTTCCCAGAGTATTTCAAATAAAACCTCTTTTCTTTGGTCTATAAGACTTGCCCCTGTCTACCTCTTAAACTTCATTATGGGCCAGTATCCCCTCTTTCTCTTTGCTCCAGACAACTGGCCTTCTTTTACATCATTTTACACACCAAAACCTTCCCATCCGATGGCCCTTGTACTTGCTATTTCTTCTTCCTGGAATGTTCTTAACACCACGCTTGCATGGCTGACTTTTTTTATCCTTTCAGCCTCTGGCTTTAAACACCCAGTCTGAAGTAGGTCCCCCAGCCCTACTATTATTCTCCTTCATAGTACCTGTTTGTTTTCCCTCATAAAACTTATACTTTGGAATTATATTAATACTTTTATTTGTTTTATATTTCCCTTACTAGACAATAAGCTCCATTTAGGCACAGAATATACATATCTGTTTGGTTCATATAATTACAAAATTAAACAAATGGTTAACTAAGGTGATCTTCAATATATTGTTCAGAGAAAAAAAATCAAGGAAAATTTATAGTATAATACCAATTTTGATTAAAATATGTTTGTGTGTGTGTGTGTGTGTGTGTGTGTATATATATACATATATATATATACATATATATATATATATATATATATATATATATATATATATATATATATATATAAATACAAAGAAAAATAGAAGAAAGTATACCAGAATGTATCAACTATATTCTAATTGCTTTTTTTCACTATGTATTTGTGGGTTTTCCTAATTTCTTGCAGTATATTTTACTTTTAAAATAAGAAGCATAAAACTTTTAAGCAGTGTTCCAGTTTTTTAAGTCATTCTATTATGAAAAGTGAAAACTGGCAATAATAAGAAATCCACAGATAAATTATGATTAGTTCAGCTCATGGGAAATATGCTGGTTTTTTCCCAGAGGATGGAATATATTAGCTATCAACCAAGTGATTAATCTTCTTGACTTGAAATAAAATTTAAGTCTTAGCTAATGCTACCACTAAATAAAGATTTTCTAATTCTTTGGAAAATGTACAGCTGCATATAATTCTGTTCAGATCAGAGAGGGTTAAAATTTTGAGGCAAGACAATTATTAATAATATTTGTTAACTGTATACACCAGAAACAGCTACTTTTGAAAGAATTGTAATTTGTATCCTAAAACATCTTTTTTCTGAATATCAACAATACTGGGTTGTCAGAAGTACCTACAAACCTGATTACAATAACATCTGGCACAATGAACATATCTAAATATGTGGACAGCAGAGCAGTTTAACATAATTATACAGTATTGTTTCCTCATTTCATAAATTGAAAACTGTTAGAAAAAAAATTTTTTACTAACCAAGTGTGAAAGTTCCCAGTCATTTGAAAAAGTATGTAAACTGTTAATTTTGTTAGAAAATAAAACACCATTTCTTGTAAAGCTTTAAGCAAAAAATAAAAAAAACAATTCACAATCGAGTCATTGAAAAATTTCCTTTGTTTTATGCTTGAGCTAATCGGATAAATACCTGCTTTTCCAATTTAGGAACAAATCTTACAGAAAATAACAGAATGGAAATACTTCTGATTTTTAAATCAACTAACTGTTAAACTCCTTTAGAAGAACAGTACTGGAAAGAACATTCAACTGTTTATTGCACCATGCAAATGAACTCTGGTATGAGAAAAATGTTCAAGAAGGTTTAATATATGGTGAAGGCCCAGAACAATCACCCAATCTCACATTAATTTGTCAACTAAAATGAAAGTGATGAAGAAAAAGTTCATGTGAACTAGTGCACATCTTTATTTCAGTTATTAAATTAGAATTAAATCTTAGTAGCAGTGATATATAGAGGACAGTCTCCAGAGATTAGACAAGAAGACTAGATAAACTGAATAGTGCAGACAGAATATTAAGACAAAGTAAAAAAAAACCACTCAATTTAGGGCTATACATATCTAACCTGCATAAAGGATGCCAAGTGTAAGCATGCACAAGTGCACACGCACGCACGTACATACACACACGCTCACATACACGTACACACACAACCAAAATTGAAGATTTACATTCTTAAACAGTTCGTCCTGGGAGTTAAACACTGGGATTACCAGAGAATCCATGGACCTTTTCCTCTGAGGGAAAAAGATACGAGTTCTGTCATGTAACTCATTATCCAAGACTTTATTTTTTCTTTTTTTTTTTACACAAATCAGTGATGTGAAATTCACTTAATTAAAAGAAGACAAGTAGAAAATCTGAAGGTTTTGTCTAGATCTTACATTATTATAGATGAATGAGATGTAGTTATAGATGTACACACACACACAGAGAAAGAGAAGTAAATTGACTTACTTCTAATATTCTTGGTTAAGACAGAATATTTTATATAAGGAAATTTCATTCACTTTTTGGGATGTTTTATTTTTAGGAATGAACCTAAGTCAATTACCATCAAAAAAAGAACACCTTGATTATATCTCTGTAATTGTCACACATAATATATAGACAAAACTCCATCAATTAAAAAAATTAGATTATAGTATTTTCAAACTTAAAACATTTAATATTAAATCATGTTTTAAAAAATAACAATAATGTAAGGAACTGCTTTTACTATGTTATTCATGGCTATTAATTCTGTGATTAGTGACATGTTTTACCATGTGAAGAGAAAAAAAATGGACTCAATTTATCCAGGAGGTCCTTACTGGGGAATATGGGTTAATTTTGTCACATACCAGTGAGATTTTCATTTATGTGAGACAAATATTTTTAAACAAATTGGACAGAGTATTATTTTAATCTGCTCAATTATTTTAAATTAGATTATTTTATTTAGATGATTACCTAAATTTAATTGAAATAAACTTGAAAAATGTATTCACACCAACTCTGAAATTTTTGAATATTTAAAAGCAGTTCTATAGACACGTGCAATAAATGTTGTTGACTGGCATTCACTAAAAAGTAGGCAATAATTAATTTCATATACTCAAAACTAATCTTTATTCAATTATCTTAAAATTCCTCCAAATCAATAATACCTAGATTTTTTTTTGAATTATTAAATTCTCTTACTGCTTTTCTTTATGATGCAACACTCTTCCTCCCCTTCCTGAAATTACTGTATATAAGACAGATCTTTAGGATAGTTTCAACATGGAGATTCTTAAATTCTCAATGCTTATTTTTGTGAGTTTTATTCATTTTACTTTTTTGTTCAGAACTTTATAGTAAAATAGAAACACTGCAAAGCTAAGTCTACAAATTATTTTCATTCAAAAGCAATCAGAATAAACTTTTAATTCTGCCTATGGCAAATTAGGTTGTTTCAGACCAACTTTTCCCCTGAGAACAACTAGAAAAGTTGAATGAAATATTAAAACAATTTTTTTGCATGCACAAGAGAGCTAACAAAAATTTATAAATTGTGGAAACAAAAATCTGGAAAAAAGGGGAGCAAAAAGAGGAGCCTGGTAGGATCCTGTATTTGAAAAAGAGAAGCCAAGTTGAGCAGAAATTTCCACAGTCTCATCCACCTAGGAGAGACAATGGAGTTTAAAAAAATACATGCATGTTCATTCTATATTTCTTTCCACATTTCTATATGTTTTTAACTTTTTAAAATAGGGATTAAAAATAAAGTAACAAATATTCAGGGTTAGGATCTCAAAAGGCTACACCAAGGAGTAAAGATGAATCACAAAATTAATCCTCAGGAGGAATAAAGCTCAACTTAGAGTCAGTCAAATCTTTAACTGAATTACAGTGTATTTTTCTAGCCTAGCTGTCTCCCCAGAAGCAAAAGTAAACCCACTCTGAAGAAATATAAATTCATTCAAAGCCTCAAGTTATCCCTAACTGTTCCTATACAATATCCAGCAATTATTATCAGGCATGAGAACTTCTGCTTCCAGCTCAAATGGAGTCACTTATAACAGGCAAACACTTCTGAGAACCAGAAAGGGTAAATAAAATACAAAAATGTATTGTTTGATATTATTGTAGAGATGCAAAGACAGCCAAGTGCTGAAAAGCCTAATGCTGAGAGAAGGGAAATTAATGTGAGCCCAACTTTTGCTTGGAACAAACAGTGACAAAGAAAAGAGAAAGTCCAGATAAAAATGGAGAGAGAAGCAAAGCCAGAAGTCTCAGCAACAATTTGCCATACTTTTGAGGACTGTATAACTAAACAGAGGTAGGAGTTTTGTGAAGCTAGAAAAGCTATCTGAAACCAAATTCCTTTCAAATTTCAGGAAAACTAAAGGTATCAAGGTCCAATTACATACAAAGTTGCCATTAAAAAAGGAGATTAGAGGGCAGAATAATACTCCTACTGGAAATGAAAGCATGACAAAATATAGACTAAAAACCAGATCAAAACTGTAATGTAGTATTTCAAATGGAGATAAACACATAAAGAAAATTATAGAAAACATGAATGAACAGCATAAATCAGAATAAGAAACACTGAGAAATGAGGTGATAGAAATCAAGAAAGAAATATACGTAAAATAAAACATTTTAGAAATGAAAGAAACTAGTAAGGACACAAGAATAAATAAGTGCAATACATAATGCCTTAATACAAGTTGGAAGGAAATTTTTGTTTTTAAGAATCAAAAAAGATGAAGAGTTGAGAGAAGGTAGAAAATTACATGAAGAAAATCAAAGCAAAGAAAAAATATTAAAAACAAAATTCATTAGCGCATGACTTAGAGAAAAATAAAATTAGATTTTCACCAGATTTTTGACGGAAATGCTTTATGACAAAAGAAAATGGAATCCATACTTAATATACCTAAGGAAAGTGTGATCAAAAGATTTTCTATTCTTCATATTTAAAGGACACAGATTGTTATCAACATAGAAGAACCAGGGGAATATTGTTCCCATGAACTTTTCTTAAGAATCTACACTAGAGATCATGCTTTCAATAACCACAATGACTAGAGAGATATAGATTTTCCTTGACTTACGATGGGGTTACATCCTGATGAACCCATCATAAATTGAAAACGTCCTAAGTCAAAAATGCATTTAATATACCTAACCTACTGAACATCCCAGCTTAGCCTTAGCCTACCTTAAAAGTGCTTACTTTTAAGAACACTTTTAAGAACATTTAACACTAGTCTACAGTTGGGCAAAATAATCTAACACAAAACCTATTTTATAATAAATATATTATAAACATTTTATACTAAAGTGTTAAATATCTCATGTAATTTATTAAATACTGTACTGAAAGTGAAAACCAGAATGGTCCTGTAGGTACAGAATGGTTGTAAGTGTACCAGTTGTTTACCCTCATGATCGTGTGGCTGACTGGGAGCTGTGGCTTGCTGCTGCTGCCCAGAATCACTAGAGAGTATTTCTAGCTCTGGAAGAGATCAAAATTCAAAGTTCAAAGTACGGTTTCTACTGAATGCTGATTCACACTATCATAAAGTCACAAAATCATAAGTCGAACACATGGAGTACTGGTGAGAATTACTCATAGAACTAAGACTAAATTAGAGCTAAATGAGAGTATGCAGTGGCAATATGATTTGATAATGTTGATACAGGGTAATATTATTCCAACTAACAAGTGAAAATTCCCAGTGATCTAGGCACTAAACATCAATGGATACTAACACCAAAAAAGAGTGCCTCTTAATGAAAGTTCACACCACCAACGATAGCTTTGTTAAAATAACTAAACCTGTGTCTGATCACACTTTTGAGTCAGCCTGTCAAATTGAAGATATACAAAGAACAGAAAAACATGATGAACTGAACCATAAGCATATAGTCAGTAAGATCCTGACTATGGAACTATAGATCAAATGGTCCAGATTCTTTAAGAGACAAGTTGAAAGAAAACCAGAGGGATGGAGGGAAAGCTGTAGGTGAAAACAGAAAGAAAATGTATGCCAGTTCTTTTTTTTTTTTTTTTTTAAGTGTTTAAGACTAAACTATAATGTCGACAGGTACACACTTGGATGAAAAAAACATAAATGCACAGGCACACACACACACACACACTCACACAAATGCACACAAACACATCATTACTCCATGAAAACAGAGAGCTCTGATTAAGAGGGGCATGTGGCAGGAAACTTTGGGTGGCTGGCAAAGTTCTATTTCTTGACCTTGCTAATGGTTACAAAGATGTTTGCCTTATAATAATTCACTATGTTTTCCACTTTTTGTATTGTTTTCTCTATATTTACAATACAAAAGAGAAAAACTTCAAAATAAAGATTTCCCCATTAAAAACAATTAAGATAATTCACTCTGGCAGTATAAATGCAAAATTGCACAAACAGAAATTTTAAAGGGATTTATTCATTCGGAATAAAAATGATCCTTGAAGGAAACATACAAATGCAACAAGAAATGAAGAGGACGTGATAGGAAATATATGAAAATATATGGAAAATAAAAAAGACTATTGACAATATAAAACATAATAAAATGTCTTGTGTGTTTAAATTATATGCAAAATTAACACTCATAATAATGACACCAAAGACAGGAGTGGAGATAATGAGTTACAAAATTTTTTAACGTCTTTATTAGAGTATAATTGCTTTACAGTGTTGTGTTAGTTTCTGTTATATAACAAAGTGGATCAGCTATATGTATACATATAACACCATATCCCCTCACGCTTGCATCTCCTTCTCACACTCCCTATCCCACGAGTCTAGGTGGTCACAAAGCACTGAGCTGATCTCCCTGTGTAATGAAGCTGCTTCCCACTAGCTTTCTATTTTACATTTGGTAGTGTATATATGTCAATGCTGCTCTCGAACTTCGTCAGAGTTTACCCTCCCCCTCACCCTCCCCGTGTCCTCAAGTCCATTTGCTATATCTGCATCTTTATTCCTGTCTTGCCCCGAGGTTCATCAGAACTAATTTCTTCTTTTTCTTTAGATTCCATATATATGTGATAGCATACGGTATTTGTTTTTCTTTTTCTGATTTACTTCACTCTGTATGACAGACTCTAGGTCCATCCACCTCTCTACAAATAACTCAATTTCATTTCTTTTTATGGCTGAGTAATATTCCATTGTAATTATGTGCCACATCTTCTTTATCCATGTATCTGTCACTGGACACTTAGGTTGCTTCCATGTCCTGGCTATTGTAAATAGTGCTACAGTGAACATTTTGATACATGACTCTTAGAATTATGGTTTTCTCAGGGTATATGCCCAGTAGTGGGATTGCTGGGTCATATGGTAGCTCTATTTCTAGTTTTTTTAAGGAACCTCCATACTGTTCTCCATAGTGGCTGTATCGATATACATTCCCACCAACAGTGCAAGAGGGTTCCCTGTTCTCCACACCCTCTCCAGCATTAATTGTTTCCAGATTTTTTGATGATGGCCATTCTGACTGGTCTGAGGTGATACCTCATTGTAGTTTTGATTTGCATTTCTCTAATGATTAGTGATGTTGAGCATCCTTTCATGTGTTTCTTGGCAATCTGTATATCTTCTTTGGAGAAATGTCTATTTAGGTCTTCTGCCCATTTTTGGATTGGGTTGTTTGTTTTTGATATTGAGCTGCATGAGCTACTTGTGTATTTTGGAGATTAATCCTTTGTCTGTTGCATCATTTGCAAATTCTTTCTCCCATTCGGAAGATTGTCTTCTCGTCTCCTTTATGGTTTCCTTTGTTATGCAAAAGCTTTTAAGTTTCATTAGGTCCCATTTGTTTATTTTTCTTTTTATTTCCATTTCTCTAGGAGGTGGGTCAAAAAGGACCTTGCTGTGATTTATGTCATAGAGTGTTCTCTCTATGTTTTCCTCTAAGAGTTTTACAGTGTCTGGCCTTACATTTAGATCTTTAATCCATTTTGAGTTTACTTTTGTATATGGTGTTAGGGAGTGTTATAATTTCATTCTTTTACATGTAGCTGTCCAGTTTTCCCAGCATCACTTATTGAAGAGGCTTTCTCTTCCCCACTGTATATTCTTGCTTCATTTATCAAAGATAAGGTAACCATATGTGCATGGCATGGGTTTATCACTGGGATTTCTACCCTGCTCCATTGATCTATATTTCTATTTTTGTCCCCATACCATACTGTCTTGATTATTGTAGCTTTGTAGTATAGTTTGAGGTCAGAGAGCCTGATTCCTCCAGCTCTGGTTTTCTTTCTCAAGACTGCTTTGGCTATTCCGGGTCTTTCATGTTTCCATACAAATAGTGACTTTTTTTGTTCTAGGTCTTTTAAAAATGCCATTGGTAGTATGATAGGGATTGCACTGAAACTGTAAATTGCTTTGGGTAATATAGTCATTTTTACAATGTTGATTCTTCCAGTCCAAGAACGTGATATATCTCTCCATCAGTTTATATAATCTTTAATTTCTTTCATTGGTATCTTATAGTTTTCTGCATACAGGTCTTTGGTCTCCTTAGGTAGGTTTATTCCTAAGTATTTTATTCTCTTTTGTTGTGATGGTAAATGGGATTATTTCCTTAATTTCTCTTTCAGATTTTTCATCATTAGTGTACAGGAATGCAAGAGATTTCTGTACATTAATTTTGTATCCTGCTACCTTACCAAATCCACTGATTGGCTCTAGTAGTTTTCTGGGAGCATTTTTAGAATGCTCTCTGTATAGTATCATGTCATCTGCCAACAGTGACAGTTTTACTTTTTCTTTTCCAATTTGGATTCCTTTTATTTCTTTTTCCTCTTTGATTGCTGTGGCTAAAACTTCCAAACTATGCTGAATAATAGCAGAGAGAGTGAGAAACCTCGTCTTCTTCTGGATCTTAGAGGAATGGTTTCAGTTTTTCATCATTGATAATGATGTTGGCTGTGGGTTAGTCACATATGGCCTTTATTATGTTGATGCAGGTTCCCTCTATGCCTACTTTCTGGAGAGTTTTTCTCATAAATGGGTGCTAAATTGTGTAAAAAGCTTTTTCTGCATCATTGTGATTATAATACGCATTTTATCCTTCTATTTGTTAATATGGTGTATCACATTGATTGATTTCTGCATATTGAAGAATCCTTGCACTCCTGGGATAAACCTCACTTGATCATGGTGTATGATCCTTTTAATGTGCTCTTGGATTCTGTTTGCTAGTATTTTGTTGAGGATTTTTGCATCTATGTTCATCAGTGATATTGGCCTGTAGTTTTCTTTCTTTGTGCCATCTTTATCTGGTTTGGTATCAGGGTGATGGTGGCATCGTACAATGAGTTTGGGAGTGTTCCTCCCTCTGCTATATTCTGAGAGTTTCAGAAGGAAAGGTGTTAGCACTTCTGTAAATGTTGGATAGAAGTCGCCTATGAAGCCATCTGGTCCTGGGTTTTTGTTTTTTGGAAGATTTTTCATCACAGTTTCAATTTCACTGCTTGTGATTGGTCTGTATATATTTTCTATTTCTTCCTGGTAGAGTCATGGAAGGCTGTGCTTTTCTAAGAATTTGTCCATTTCTTCCAGGTTGTCCATTTCATTGGCATAGAGTTGCTTGTAGTAACCTCTCAAGAGCCTTTGTATTTCTACAGTGTCAGTTGTTACTTCTCCTTTTTCTTTTCTAATTCTGTTGATTTGAGTCATCTCCCTTTTTTTCTTGATGAGTCTGGTTAATGGTTTATCAATTTTGCTTATCTTCTCAAAGAACCAGATTTTAGTTTTATTGATCTTAGCTATTGTGTCCTTCACTTCTTTTTCATTTATTTCTGATCTGATATTTATGATTCCTTTCCTTCTGCTAACTTTGGGGTTTTTTCCTCTTTCTCTAATTGCTTTAGGTGTATGGTTAGGTTGTTTATTTGAGATGTTTCTGTTTCTTGAGATAGGATTGTATTGCTATAAACTTACCTCTTAGAACTGCTTTTACTGCATCCCATAGATTTTGGATAGTCGTGTTTTCATTGTCATTTGTTTCTAGGTATTTTTTGATTTCCCCTTTGATTTCTTCAGTGATCTCTTAGTTATTAGGTAGCATATTGTTTAGCCTCCATGAGTTTGTATTTTTTACAGGATTTTCCCTGTATTTGATATCTATCTCATAGCACTGTGCTCGGAAAAGATACTTGATACAGTTTAAATTTTCTCAAATTTACAAAGGCTTGATTTGTGACCCAAGATATGATCTATCCTGGAGAATGTTCCATGAGTACTTGAGAAGAAAGTGTATTCTGCTGTTTTTGGATGGAATGTCCTAAAAATATCAATTAAGACCATCTTGTTTAATGTATCATTTAAAGCTTGTGTTTCCTTACTTATTTTCATTTTGGATGATCTGTCCATTGGTGAAAGTGGGTTGTGAACATCCTCTACTATTATTCTGCACTGTCGATTTCCCCTTTTATGGCTGTTAGCATTTGCCTTATGTATTGGGGTGCTCCTATGTTGGGTGCATAAAAATTAACAATTGTTATAGCCTCTTCTTGGACTGATCCCTTGATCATTATTCAGTGTCCTTTTTTGTTTCTTGTAATCGTCTTTATTTTAAAGTCTATTTTGTCTGATATGAGAATTGCTATTCCAGCTTTCTTTTGATTTCCATTTGCATAGAATATGTTTTTTCATCCCCTCACTTTTAGTCTGTATGTGTCCCTAGATCTGAAGTGGGTCACTTGTAGACAGCATATATACGGGTCTTGTTTTTGTATCCACTCAGCCAGTCTATGTCTTTTGGTTGGAGCATTTAATCCATTTACATTTAAGGTAGTTATTGAGACACATGTTCCCATTACCATTTTCTTAATCGTTTTGGGGTTTTTATTAACATCTTTATTGGAGTATAATTGCTTTACAACAGTGTGTTAGTTTCTGCTTTATAACAAAGTGAATCAGTTATACATATACATATATTCCCATATCTCTTCCCTCATGCATCTCCCTCCTACCCAACCTCCCTATCCCACCCCTCTAGGTGGTCACAAAGCACAGAGCTGATCTCCCTGTGCTATGTGGTTGCTTCCCACTAGCTATCAATTTTACGTTTGGCAGTGTATATATGTCCATGCCACTCTCTCACTTTGTCACATCTTACCCTTCCCCCTCCCCATATCCTCAAGTCCATTCTCTAGTAGGTCTGTGTCTTTATTCCCATCTTGCCACTAGGTTCTTCATGACCTTTTTTTTTTTCCCTTAGATTCCATATATATATGTTAGCATACTGTATTTGTTTTTTTTCTTTCTGACTACTTCACTCTGTATGACACACTCTAACTCCATCCACCTCACTACAAATAACTCCAATTCGTTTCTTTTTCAGGCTGAGTAATATTCCATTGTATATATGTGCCACATCTTCTTTATCCTTTCATCTGATGATGGACATTTAGGTTGCTTCCATGTCCTGGCTATTGTAAATAGTGCTACAGTGAACATTTTGCTGCACGACGCTTTTTGAATTATGGTTTTCTCAGGGTATATGCCCATTAGTGGGATTGCTGGGTCATATGATAGTTCTATTTTTAGTTTTTTAAGGAACCTCCATACTGTTCTCCATAGTGGCTGTATCAATTTACATTCCTACCAACAGTTCACGAGTGTTCCCTTTTCTCCACACCCTCTCCAGCATTTATTGTTTCTAGATTTTTTAATGATGGCCATTCTGACCGGTGTGAGATGATATCTCATTATAGTTTTGATTTGTATTTCTCTAATGATTAATGATGTTGAGCATTCTTTTATGTGTGTTTGTTGGCAATCTGTATATCATCTTTGGAGAAATGTCTATTTAGGTCTTCTGCCCATTTTTGGATAGGGTTGTTTGTTTTTTTGTTATTGAGCTGCATGAGCTGCTTGTAAGTTTTGGAGATTAATCCTTTGTCAGTTGCTTCATTTGCAAATATTTTCTCCCATTCTGAGGGTTGGCTTTTGGTCTTGTTTATGGTTTCCTTTGCTGTGCAAAAGCTTTTAAGTTTCATAAGGTCCCATTTTTTTTATTTTTGTTTTTATTTCCATTTCTCTAGGAGCTGGGTCAAAAAGGATCTTGCTGTGATTTATGTCATAGAGTGTTCTGCCTATGTTTTCCTCTAAGAGTTTAATAGTGTCCGGCCTTACACTTAGGTCTTTAATCCATTTTGAGTTTATTTTTGTGTATGGTGTTAGGGAGTGTTCTAATTTCATACTTTTACATGTATCTGTCCAGTTTTCCCAGCACCACTTATTGAAGAGGCTGTCTTTTCTCCACTGTATATGCTTGCCTCGCTTATCAAAGATAAGGTGACCATATGTGCGTGGGTTTATCTCTCGGCTTTCTATCCTGTTCCATTGATCTATGTTTCTGTTTTTGTGCCAGTACCATACTGTCTTGATTACTGTAGCTTTGTAGTATAGTCTGAAGTCAGGAGCCTGATTCCTCCAGCTCCATTTTTCGTTCTCAAGATTGCTTTGGCTATTCGGGGTCTTTTGTGTTTCCATATAAATTGTGAAACTTTTTTGTTCTAGTTCTGTGAAAAATGCCAGTGGTAGTTTGATAGGGAGTGCATTGAATCTGTAGATTGCTTTGGGTAGTAGAGTCATTTTCACAATGTTGATTCTTCCAATCCAAGAACATGATATATCTCTCCATCTATTTGTATCATCTTTAATTTCTTTCATCAGTGTCTTATAATTTTCTGCATACAGGTCTTTTGTCTCCTTAGGTAGGTTTATTCCTAGATATTTTATTATTTTTGTTGCAATGGTAAACGGGAGTGTTTTCTTAATTTTACTTTCAGATTTTTCATCATTAGTGTATGGGAATGTAAGAGATTTCTGTGCATTAATTTTGTATCCTGCTACTTTACCAAATTCATTGATTAGCTCTCATAGTTTTCTGGTAGCATCTTTAGGATTCTCTATGCATAGTATCATGTTATCTGCAAACAGTGACAGCTTTACTTCTTCTTTTCTGATTTGGATTCCTTTTATTTCTTTTTCTTCTCTGATCGCTGTGGCTAACACTTCCAAAACTATGTTGAATAATAGTGGTGAGAGTGGGCACCCTTGTCTTGTTCCTGATCTTAGTGGAAATGGTTTCAGTTTTTCACCGTTGACAATGATGTTGGCTATGGGTTTGTCATATATAGCCTTTATTATGTTGAGGAAAGTTCCCTCTATGCCTACTTTCTGCAGGGCTTTTATCATAAATCGGTGTTGAATTTTGTCAAAAGCTTTCTCTGCATCTATTGAGATGATCATATGGTTTTTCTCCTTCAGTTTATTAATACGGTGTATCACGTTGATTGATTTGCATACATTGAAGAATTCTTGCATTCCTGGAAAAAACCCCACTTGATCATGGTGTAAGATCCTTTTAATGTGCTGTTGGATTCTGTTTGCCAGTATTTTGTTGAGGATTTTTGCATCTATGTTCATCAGTGATATTGGCCTGTAGTTTTCTTTCTTTGTGACATCTTTGTCTGATTTTGGTATCAGGGTGACGGTGGCCTCGTAGAATGAGTTTGGGAGTGTTCCTCCCTCTGCAATATTTTGGAAGAGTTTGAGAAGGATAGGTGTTAGCTCTTCTCTAAACGTTTGATAGAATTCGCCTGTGAAGCCATCTGGTCCTGGGCTTTTGTTTGTTGGAAGATTTTTAATCACAGTTTCAATTTCAGTGCTTGTGATTGGTCTGTTCATATTTTCTATTTCTTCCTGGTTCAGTCTCGGCAGGCTGTGCATTTCTAAGCATTTGTCCATTTCTTCCAGGTTGTCCATTTTATTGGCATAGAGTTGCTTGTAGTAATCTCTCATGATCTTTTGTATTTCTGTAGTGTCAGTTGTTACTTCTCCTTTTTCATTTCTAATTCTATTGATTTGAGTCTTCTCCCTTTTTTTCTTTTTGAGTCTGGCTAATGGTTTATCAATTTTGTTTATCTTCTCAAAGAACCAGCTTTTAGTTTTATTGATCTTTGCTATTGTTTCCTTCATTTCTTTTTCATTTACTTCTGATCTGATCTTTATGATTTCTTTCCTTCTGCTAACTTTGGGGTTTTTTTGTTCTTCTTTCTCTAATTGCTTTAGGTACAAGGTTAGGTGGTTTATTTGAGATGTTTCCTGTTTCTTGAGGTAGGCTTGTATTGCTATAAACTTCCCTCTTAGCACTGCTTTTGCTGCGTCCCATAGGTTTTGGGTCGTCGTGTCTCCATTGTCATTTGTTTCTAGGTATTTTTTGATTTCCCCTTTGATTTCTTCAGTGATCACTTCGCTATTAAGTAGTGTATTGTGTAACCTCCATGTATTTGTATTTTTTACAGATCTTTTCCTGTAATTGATATCTAGTCTCATAGCGTTGTGGTTGGAAAAGATACTTGATACGATTTCAATTTTCTTAAATTTACCAAGGCTTGATTTGTGACCCAAGATATGATCTATCCTGGAGAATGTTCCATGAGCACTTGAGAAAAATGTGTATTCTGTTGTTTTTGGGTGGAATGTCCTATAAATATCAATTAAGTCCATCTTGTTTAATGTATCATTTAAAGCTTGTGTTTCCTTATTTATTTTCATTTTGGATGATCTGTCCATTGGTGAAAGTGGGGTGTTAAAGTCCCCTCCTATGATTGTGTTACTGTCGATTTCCCCTTTTATGGCTGTTAGTATTTGCCTTGTGTATTGAGGTGCTCCTATGTTGGGTGCATAAATATTTACAATTGTTATACCTTCTTCTTGAATCAATCCCTTGATCATTATATGGTGACCTTCTTTGTCTCTTGTAATAGTCTTTATTTTAAAGTCTGTTTTTTCTGATATGAGAATTTCTACTCCAGCTTTCTTTTGATTTCCATTTGCATGGAATATCTTTTTCCATCCCCTCACTTTCAGTCTGTATGTGCCCCAAGGTCTGAAGTGGGTCTCTTGTAGACAACATATATATGGGTCTTGTTTTTGTATCCATTCAGCCATTCTGTGTCTTTTGGTGGGAGCATTTAATCCATTTACATTTAAGGTAATTATCAATAAGTATGTACCTATTCCCATTTTGTTAATTGTTTTGGTTTTGTTTTTGTAGGTCTTTTCCTTCTCTTGTGTTTCCTGCCTAGAGAAGTTCCTTCACATTTGTTGTAAAGCTGGTTTGGTGGTGCTGAATTCTCTTAACTTTTGCATGTCTATAAAGGTTTTAATTTCTCCATCAAATCTGAATGAGATCCTTGCTGGGTAATCTTGGTTGTATGCTTTACCCTTTCATCACTTTAAATATGTCCTGTCACTCCCTTCTGGCTTGCAGAATTTCTGCTGAAATATCAGCTGCTAACCTTATGGGGATTCCCTTGTATATTATTTGTTGTTTTTCCCTTGCTGCTTTTAATATTTTTCTTTGTATTTAATTTTTGATAGTTTGATTAATATGTGTCTTGGCGTGTTTCTCCTTAGATTTATTCTGTATGGGACTCTCTGCATTTCCTGGACTTGATTGACAATTTCCTTTTCCATATTAGGGAAGTTTTCTACTAAAATCTCTTCAAATATTTTCTTAGACCCTTTCTCTTTCTCTTCTTCTTCTGAGACCCCTATAATTCGAATGTTGTTGTGTTTAATGCTGTCCCAGAGGTTTCTGAGACCATCCTCAATTGTTTTCATTCTTTTTTCTTTATTCTGCTCTGCAGTAGTTATTTCCACTATTTTATCTTTCAGGTCACTTATCCATTCTTCTGCTTAAGTTATTCTGCTATTGATTCTTTCTAGAGTATTTTTCATTTCATTTATTGTGTTGTTCAGCATTGTTTGTTTGCTCTTTAGTTCTTCTAGTTTCTTTTTAAACGTTTCTTGTATTTTCTCCATTCTAGTTTCAAGATTTGGGATCATCTTTACTATCATTACTCTGAATTCTTTTTCAGGTAGACTGCCTATTTCCTCTTCATTTGTTTGGTCTGGTGGGTTTTTACCTTGCTCCTTCATCTGCTGCATATTTTTCTGTCTTCTCATTTTGTTTAACTTACTGTGTTTGGGGTCTCCTTTTCATAGGCTGCAGATTCATTGTTCCCATTGTTTTTGTTGTCTACCCCCAGTGGGTAAGGTTGGTTCAGTGGGTTGTGTAGGCTTCCTGGTGGAGGGGACTTGTGCCTATGTTCTGGTGGGTGAGGCTGGATCTTTTCTTTCTGGTGGGTAGGGCCGTGTCTGGTGGTGTGTTTTGGGGTGTCTGTGAAGTTAGTATGATTTTAGGCAGCCTCTTTTCTAATGGATGGGCCTGTGTTCCTGTCTTGCTAGTTCCTTGGCATGGGTCATCCAGCACTGTAGTTTCCTGGCCGTTGGGTGGAGGTGGGTCTCAGCATTGAGATGGAGATCACGGAGAGAGCTCTCACCAATTGATATTACTTGGGACTGGGAGGTCTCAGGTGGTCCAGTGTCCTGAACTGAGCTCTCCCACCTCAGAGGGTCAGACCTGAGAACAGGCTGGAGAACCAAGACCCTGTCAGCCACATGACTCAGAAGAAAGTGAGAAAAAAAAGAAACGAGAAAATAATTTTTTAATCATAAAAGAATTATTAAAATAAAAATAATTATTAAAAAAGAAGACAGCAACCAAACCTATAAACAAATCCACCAATGATAACAAGCGCTAAAAACTATACTAAGGTAAACATAAAAACCAGAAACAAATCAGATGCAGAAAGCAAACCCCAAGTCTTCAGTTGCTCCCAAAGTCCACCACCTCAATTTTGGGATAACTTGTTGTCTATTCAGGTATTCCACAGATGCATGGTTTATCAAGTTGACTGTGGGAATTTAATCTGCTGCTCCTGAGGCTGCATGGAGAAATTTCCTTTGGTCTTCTTTCTCATAGCTCCTGCGGTTCAACTTTGGTTTTGGCCCCACCTCTGCACATAGGTCACCCTCAGGCTTCTGTTCCCACCTAGACAGAATGGGGTTAAAGCAGCGGCTGATTAGGTGGCTCTTGCTCATTCAGGCTGGGGGTGGGAGAGGTACAGCAGTTATAATTGGAATGCCTGGCAAGCCTGCAGCAGCAGAGGCTGGCATGATGTTGCAACAGCCTGAGGCACACCATGTGTTCTCCCAGGGAAGTTGTCCCTGTACCACAGGACCCTGGCAGTGGCATGCTGCACAGGCTCCCTGGGGGGTGTGGATAGTGACCTGTGCTTGCACACAGGATTCTTGGTGGCTGCAGCAGCAACGTTAGCATTTCATGCCCGTCTTTGGGGTCTGAGCTGATAGCCATGGCTCATGCCTGTCTCTGGAGCTCATGTAGGGAGTGCTCTGCCTTCTGTGGGCAGATGGGGAAGGAATCTCCTCTCCTCATGTACCCTGAAACAATGGTCTCTTGCCTCTTAAGTAGGTCCAGAGTTTTTCCCAGACTCCCTCCCGGCTATCTGTGGTACACTAGCCCCCTCCAGGCTATGTTCATGCAGCCAACCCCAGTCCTCTTCCTGGGATCTGACTTCAGAAGCCGGAGCCTCAGCTCCCAGCCCCCACCCACCCTGGCGGGTGAGCAGACAAGCCTCTGTGCAGGAATTTCTGCACTTTGCCCTCTGCACCCCTGTTGCTGTGCTCTCTTCTGAGGCTCCAAAGTTTCCCCCCCAACCCACGCCCTGTCTCCACCAGTGAAGGGGCTTCTTAGTGTGTGGAAACTTTTCCTCCTTCACAGCTCCCTCCCTGAGGTGCAGGTCCTGTCCCTATTCTTTTGTCTCTTTTTTTTCTTTTTTCTTTTTCCTTACGCAGGTAGATGGGGATTTTGTTGCCTTTTGGGAAGGCTGAGGTCTTCTACCAGCATTCAGTAGGTGTTCTGTAGGAGTTGCTCCACATGTAGATGCATTTTTGATATATTTGTGGAGAGGAAGGTGATCTCCATGTCTTACTCCTCCGCCATCTTGAAGGTCCCTCTTGAGTTAAATGTTTTAAGGACCAAGCATTTTCGGAGACGTTGTTACAAAACTAGTTTATAACAGATTCTAAAATATCCAGACTGTATGTTGAAATCTTTAGGGTAACTATTAAAATAATGGTAAAAGAAAGTAAAACTAACAAGCTAATATTGGGGAAAATATACAGTGATATAGATAGATAGATGATCGATAGATAGATAGATAGGAAGAAAGAAAGATAGATGATAGACAAATATCCAAATCCAAGGAAGGAAAGAAAGGAAAGATAAAGAATTTAAAATAAGTGAATAAAATGAAAAGGTAAAATGGTAAGTTTTACCCAAACATATTGATAATTAAGTTAATTGTAAATGATCTAAACACTCCATATAAATGACAAAGATTATGAATGTAAGTTTATTTTTAAGCCCAATTATCTGCTGTTTATAAGAGATACACTTCAAATATAAATACACAGGAAAGTCAAAAGCAAATCCATGAGATAAGATAAACCATTTAAACATTAAACAAATGTGAACTAGTCTAACTATTCACTCTCTAAGCAAAGTAGAATTTAAGACAAGAAACATTTCCAGAAAAGAATAAACACCCTGAACATCTTGTTCTAGGAAATAAGGACATGCTAAAAGAATGACAGGGGTAACTTTTAACAGACACAAGCCAGCTTCAAGGTGCTCCCATTGGACAAATCTGGGACAATTTGAGCACCAAAATAAATGATAGTATAATATGAAAATCCATTGAAAAACAGAGGAAACTATAAGTCCACACTTACAAAATAAATTAATTAATTAAAAAACGTTTAATGAGGAAGGAGATATTTATATACTCTCAAAGTATCTTCCCAAATACTCATCAACTACCTTCCCATCATAACTCCCAGCTTCCCCTCCCAAAATTAATATTAACTACGAAATGGAAAAAGTAATTGTTTGATAGAGAAGGCTAGCAGACACCACTTTGATCAAGTGATCAAAATTAACCTAACCAGAAATGGGATGAATCAAAATCTTATGCCAGGCATAAGAAGAGCACCACACCACTTCTGTGATATTCCACCCAAAGATGCATCATGAAGAAAAAAAAAAAAAATCACACAAAGTCAAAATAAGAGAAATTCTGCAAAGTAGCTGGCATTCCATCCACAGAAAGTGTCAAGGACATCAAGTTAAGAAAAGACAGAGAAACTATTTAAGATCAAAGAAACAACAACAGAAAAAAAAAAAAAAACAGTAAAGGAAAAGACAGCTATATGCAATAGGTAATTCTGAATGGGATCCAGTTGCTAAAAGATATTATTGGGACAATAAGTGAAATTGAAAGGGGTCTTAAGATTAAATGGTAAAAATATGTCAGTGCTAATTTCCTGATTCTGACTATTATATTACGGCTTTCTAGGAGAATGTGCTTTATGCAATAGAGTATTCAAGCTCCATGGGGCATCATGTTGGCAACTTATTCTCAAGTAGCTCAAAGGAAAAAAATCTTTACACTATATTCACAACTTTTCAGTAAATTTGAGATCAATTAAAAAAATTTTTTTAAACACTTTGAATCTGAATGTAAATAAAAGTATAACATAACAATATTTGTTGAATATACTTAAAGCTTCTTTAAAGAGAAATTTATAGCCTAAAATGCATATGTAGAAAAGAAAAATGATTGCAAATAAATATTAAGTTATCTATCTCAAGAACTTAGAAACAGAACAGCAAATTAAAACCAAAAAAAAGTAGGAAAAAATAAAGATAATTGCACTAATCAATGAAATTCTTAAAAAACTAAATAGAGGTAGCCAACATAGGCAAAAGTGCCTTCTTAGAAAGGACTAATAAAATTGTCAGTGCAATAAATATCATGATTAGAGAGGAAAAAATAAAACACTATGCACAGATAAACCTCTGCTGAGATGGATAAAGGGAAAAAATAGAGAAAAATACAAATTATCAACATCAGAAAGTAAAAAGTGGGGTATCATTATAGATCTTAGAGAAATATATATCTTAAGAGTATATTATGAGCAACTTTATGGCAATAAATTTGAGAATTTGGTGAAATGAACAAATTCCTGGAAAAACATAGCATGCAAAATTGTCAGGACAGGAAACTGAAATCGTGAGTAGACAGATAGTTAAGAAAGAAAGTGGGGCTTCCCTGGTGGTGCAGTGGTTGAGAATCTGCCTGCCAATGCAGGGGACACGGGTTCGAGCCCTGGTCTGGGAAGATCCCACATGCCGCAGAGCAACTAGGCCCGTGAGCCACAACTACTGAGCCTGCGCATCTGGAGCCTGTGCTCAGTAACAAGAGAGGCCGCAATAGTGAGAGACCGGTGCACCACGATGAAGACTGGCCCCCGCTTGCCACAACTAGAGAAAGCTCTCACACATAAACGAAGACCCAACACAGCCAAAAATAAATAAATTAATAAAAAAAAAAAGAAAGAAAGAAAGTGAATTTGAAATTCAAACTTCCCACAAAGAAATAGTCAGGCTCAGAATTCTTTAGCAGGAAATTCTTCCAAACATTTAACTCAGACATAACGTTAATCTTTCACATATTCTTTCAGAGAACAGAAAAAGAGGAAATATTTTCAAACACATTTAATGAGTCCTATTTAACCTTAAGAACAAAAACCAACAAATTTATGCCAAGGAAGGAAATTTATAGATCAATATCACTCATAAATAACATAATGAAAAATTCTAATAAATATTAGGAAAGCAAAGCATTGTAAGCAATATATTTAAAAGATAATATATCATGAATCAGTTGGATCATTTCAGAAATATATTTGTTTTAAAACTGAAAATCAAGTAATTTACCACATTTACAAAATAAAGAAAAATCATACAAACATCTCATAGTTGCAAATATATGAAAACTTTAGCCTTAATATCAGGAACAAGACAAGGATGCCTCCTATCACCACTTTTATTCAACACTGCACAGAGGTAGTTGTCAGTACAATAAACATCATGATTAGAAAGGGAAAAGTAAAACATTATGTGCAGATTACCATAGTGTATGAAGAAAATTTTTAAAAATCCAAACTATTATTAGTAAGTTAAGCAAGGTCAATTCAATTATCCAAAAAATAAAATGACATTTTATATACTACAATAATAAATAAAAATGAGACATGACAAGTTATATTGGCATCAAAAAATATCTAATCACTAGGGACAAATACAATTAAAGATGTACAAGACCCTTACACAAAAACTATAAAATATTATTCAGAGAAACTAAAGAAAATTTAAATAAATAGAGGAGTATCCGTATTCATGGATTATATCCATATTCATGGATTTTACATACTTCAATTCTCAGAAATTAATCTACAGCTTCAAACCAAATTCAAATCTCACAGTGTGTGTGTGTGTGTGTGCACTCACACACATGCATGTATGCATGTGTATGTGTATAAACTGACAAATTCTAAAATTTTGTGGTGATGTAAAAAGCTACAAATATCCTAGAACAGTCCATAAGCCAAATCTGGCCTGCCACTTGTTTTGTAAATTAAGGTTCATTGGGGCATAGCCCTAATTAACCATTCATGTATTGTCTATGGCTGCTTTTATGTTACAATAGCCCCAGAGAACATAGGGACCACCTAGTCTAAAATATTTACCCCTGGCCCCTATTTGTATCTTGTCCTTTATAGAAAAAGATTGCTGACCCCTGACCTAGAAAACCTTGAAGTAAAAGAAAATGACTACAAAGTACATACAACTAGTTATTAAGATAGCATAGTATAACACAATAGAATCCTCAACAAGGATTTAATCATTAATCATTAAGTCCTCACATATTTAATCATTTCATTTACGTCAAAGGTCATATGATTTACAATAAAGAAAGAAAATCTCTTCAACAAATGCTCCTGGGTCAATCCGATACCATATGGAATCAAAGTAAATTTTACCTCAAATCATACACAGAAGTTAATCCCAGAGGAATTGTAGGTCTAAATATGAAAGTTAAAACAATAAAACTTCTAGAATATAACATCATCGTGGCCTTCAAATAGAAAAATTCCTTAAACAGAACAAAAGCACAGATCAGAAAGGAATAAATTGATACTACAACCTAAATTAAAATTATGAACTTCTGTTCAACAAAATGTATGGTTCAAAGAGTTAAAAGCCATGCTACAACAGGAGAGAAGATATTTGCAAGACATATAAGCAACAAAAATTCCTATCCTGAAGGCATAAATAACTCCTAAAAATCAGTAAGAAAATAGGCAAAACACCTGAACGTGCACTTCATAGGAGGATAGCCAAATGGCCATTAGGCCTATCAAAGGGTGCTCAGCCATATTAATCATCAGGAAGTTAAAGTCCAAACAAGATATCTTTATACTAACCAGAATGGAAATATGTTTTTTTAATTAACAATACAAAGCACTGGCAAAGATGTACTGCAATGATAATGGCACGTGGAAAATTCTAGAAAACAGTTCATCAGTATTTACTGAATATGAAAATATGCATACCCTGTGGCTCAGAAATTTTACTCCTACATGTGCAGACAATAATAATTTACAAATATAAGATCTAAAAGACATGTACTGGAATGTTCTAACCAGTTAATCATAATATTCAACAACTGCGAACAATCCAAAAATCTACCCAGAGTAGAATGGATAAATAAATTGGGGTAAAATAGAAAACCATACAGCAACAAATATGAACAAACTATTGCCACATGCATGGATAGATTCCACACACATAATTCTGAGTGAAACAAACTAGACACAAATACATATATAATATATGATTTTACTTATATGAGGCTTAAAAATAGGCAAAATTATTTTATAGTGCTAGAATTCAGGATGCAGTTTAATTTGGGAGGAAGAAAGGGCACAAACAGAGTTCCTGGATGCTAGCAATATTCTATTTGTAGATGTGGGGCGGTCACATGGATGTATTTGCATCTAACAAATTCATTGTGCTATATGATGTGTACCCTTCATCTGGGTATGTCTTATTTCAAAAAAAAGGTATACTAAAATTAGAACAGGAACACAACCATTAAAAAGTAGGAAATTATGCCATTTGCAATAACATGGATAAATCTTGAGGGCATTAGGCTAGTGAAATACGACAAAGAAAGACAAATACTGTATGATCTCACTTATGTGTGGAATCTAAGAAAACCAGTCATAGAAACAGAACAGACTGGTGGTTGCCAAGGGTGGGGGGTGGGAGAAATATGTGAAATTGGTCAAAGGGTAAAAACCTTCAGTGATAATTTAAAGATAAGTAAGTTCTGGGGATGTAATGTATAGCATACTGACTATAGTTAACAATACTATATTGCACATTTTAAAAGTTCTCATCACACAAAGAAAGAATATATATACACATATATCAAATTATTAAGTTGTACACCTTAAACTTACACAATGTTCTATATCAACTACCTCTCAGTAAAGCTGCAAAAATAAAAATTAAATAAAAGCAAAACAGGAAAAAATAGTTCGAGAAGAAAATTATTCTGGATTTGTTTTTCAGCTAACAATCAGAAAAGTTCTGTTGAAGTATAATTCTTGGACTTCCCTAGTGGCACAGTGGTTAAGAATCCACCTGACAATGCAGGGGACACGGGTTCAATCCCTGGTCCAGGAAGATCCCACATGCCGCAGAGCAACTAAGCCCGTGTGTCACAACTACTGAGCCTGTGCTCTAGAGCCCGCGAGCCACAACTACTGAGGCCACGTGTCACAACTACTGAAGCCCATGTGCCTAGAGCTTGTGCTCCACAACAAGAGAAGCCACCGCAATGAGAAGCCCGCATACCGCAACAAAGCATAGCCCCCACTCGCAGCAACTATAGAAAGCCTGCACGCAGCAACGAAGACCCGACACAGCCAAAAATAAATAAATAAAATATAAATCAATTTATTAAAAAAAAAAATGACATGATACTGAAATTAAAAAAAAAAGAAAGTATAATTCTTGTTCAGTTGGACATAAAATATCGATAGAGCTAAGACTTCAATTTAGCCTTATAAACATAGGCAACTACATTAAGCCTAAACGTCTAATTCTCTATGACCAGGAATATCTGTTAAACTGTTTTATGTCCTTTTCTAAACAGAAAAATTTCAAAGCCAATCTACAGTTGTTTCCAAAACTGGTATGGCTGATGTTACGAATCCAAATGAGTGTAATATGGTATTTTCCTGAGGGACACACAACAAATTTTTGCTAAAACAGTAATGCCTTAAGAATGACTATACCTTCCGTAGAAAATATTGGTTTTACAAAGTTCTTTCAACCAGATGCCACACAACTTCTCCTCAACTCTCTTCTGTTACGATCCCCTCAATCACAGTGGATACATATAGTAAGAATCCTTCAAATGTCTACTAGAGGAATATAATCTCTACAGACTGAATTCTCAGCAGTATACTGTAATTAAAATCTCTTTTATAAATCAGAAAATAAAACCAAACCAAACAAAAACGTGCAGCTGCTCTGCAGTATGAACCCAATAGTGCAGATGGTGTCAATAACCAAGGAGGACCCTCAATGGTTTAGCAACAGTGACTGCCTAAAGACCATGAGGAGTTTCCTCTTTCCTATATCAATAACTTTATAGATGCTTCACTCTATTATTTCCACAGAACAAAAAAGATAGTATGAAATGAGTATACCCTAAGCTTTAAGAGGTAAAAAGCAAGTTTTTCAATGAATGCTATAATTCAAATTCCTAAATATGTAGTTAAACTTACGATAAAAAGCAGCAGAATAAGCACTGAGCTCTCATAAGTACTTCGCATGCCACGTGAATGTTCTCATATGAAAACTGTGACCTTTGTACCAAATTATCTACAAGGAGGCTTGCAACTCATAAATTCTGAAACCACGATCATTAAGTGTGTGCCCATATTTGAGGGTATCCTCAAATTCCTCCTTTTAACAAATATTAACTGAGCATCTTCTAAGCACAAAAGCCCTATCCTAAATGCTGTAGGGAGGAGCTTGACCTTTAAGGAGCACTGAATTAAGAAGTGAAGTTAAGACATAGAAGAAAATAGGTTCACAAAAAAGTCTTTAATGTTTGTTGAATGATATAAAGTAGAAGGTGACAAAGACCATAAGAAAGATATTTAAGTTATGGGATTTCAAAAAGATGAAAGGAGGAAATTCTAGTTGTGAGGGTTAGAAAAGGCCAACAGGTAAAGTAACATTTAAGCTGAGCTATGAAAAATTTTCTTATCCTTTCTGAATATGTGTGTGTTTACGTATTATACATATATTATTCAGCATGGACATGAATAAATATTAAAACAGCTCAATGTCAATGGAACAGTGCAGAACAGAGACAATGTCAAACCATAGAAATCAGCATTTGGCAGTAGATTTGCCTCCAAAGTATACTCACTGTGGGTTATAAACAACTTCAGCTTGCTTCATTTCATTATATAACTAACATACGGAATAGGGAACCAACTCTGTAATTTTAAATGTTTAAAAGTAATTCACAAAATAGATGACCTATGGATAACTAAAATTTAACTCAAAGAAGTTAATTGCAACATTTTCAGAACCTCTCAAAGCCAAGTATGTGTGCGTCCTTAGGGACATGACTTTGCTATTTCCATTCACCTCTAAGAGGCTTTCATATTTTCATAATTCATGGCACTTTATCATTTCTAGCTCCAAATTATTATGCACTGAAATATCATTTTAGTTTTAAAAGATAAATTACTTTGACAATTCGCAATCATTAGATAGAATTTTTTGAAGATATGCAGGTAATTGTAATAGTGTCAGATATAATTTTTAAACTGCAGATTACCACTACAGTTTTAAATAATTTTTTATCACGTTATTTGGAGCATTTGTTTCCACATATTTTAAGCTTTTTTTTCTTTTTTAAATTTCTCCTTACTGTATAAAAGTAATTCATCCCAGAACATAAAATCATGTGGCTAGTGAATACATACTTTTCCAGAATACATCTAAATTCAAATACAAACATGACCACTATATTACTGACACAGTATTGATACCTAAATCAGTAAATGGATTGTATAGTCACACTGAAGTTGCTGGTAAAACTCTTCAACTATATTTTATGCTCCTTGAGGTAAAAATACTGTCTATTTAAATTTTTTTCCACCACTGCAGCTACATGATAGGCACCCAATAAATACAGGTCAAATTGATAAATGGATGAATATATTTTAAATTTTTACTAAAGTATCTATAATGTTGTTTTACTTGTCTAATTACAAATACACTGAGGGTAATTATTAGAGGGGTTCTTGTTATTATTTTGTAAAACATGCTCAATACTTTAAAGATAATGGGAAGAATTGATAATATGAGTGCAAAACTCTTTATGACTTCTATATCATCATAAAATCAGAGTTGCAAGTAATTAGAACTAATCAAGTCCAGTTTTTTTCCTGATGAATTAGTCCAACCCCTGTTTGAATATAAGACAGGACATCCACTATAGTTCTAGCTTCAGGATACTGTTCTAGAAAAACCCATTCTACGGTGGAATACTCTAAATGTTACAAAGGTCTTACCCACAGTGAACAAAATATGCCTTTGTCTCTTCATCTTTTGAGCCAAATTTTTTATTTCCTCCTTTCTTGTTTCAACTTCAAGTAACTGTACCCCCATGTCTAAATCAAAATACTTTTAAGAATTTGAAGACAATTATCATGACTACTCAGAGTCTTTGCATTTTTCACGTTAAACATTCCTTCGTTAATATGACATAGTGTCTACCCCTTTCTTCAAGATGGTAGCCCTCCTCATATATGGCATTTCAATGATCTCAAATGGAGAACTGAAAACAAACATTCCGGATTTGCTCCTACGAGAGCAAAATACAAGGGTATTTAATTGAATCACATGAAATTGCCAACACTCAACCATTTTGAGCTACAAAAATGACAATTTAATATAGCTCAACATAACAGCATTATCTTCTTTAATGTAAGCATTGCACATCCATCAATGCATCCTCAGATTGCATTAGCTTTTCAGCAGCTATGCAACACCACACCATCATATTAGGTTTGAGGCCAAGTAAATCCCACAGGTCATTTTCCCATCAACTGTTGGGCTTGTACAATGAATTTTACAGAATATTATAATGCAAGAATTTACTTACCTGCCACTTACTAGTTTTGTTATTCTTAAAAATGTATTTTGATCTCTTAGAGAACCAAGGTAGCCTTAATCATATAGTGTTCACTATGTGCCAGTCATGGTCCAGTGGTTAAAGTTTAATCCTCATAACTACTGTGTGAGCTAGAATCATTAGCATAATTCCCCACATTTCAGATGAAGAAACAGTCACTAAGAGGTCAAGTGTACTCCCTTAACCACTGTATACCATACTGGCTCTCAATATAAAGAAACTGACTTTCTCAAATGATTTGGTGGGGATTTAATAATATATACAGTGTATTTCATTTTTTTCACCCTTTTCCTTGATCCAACTAGTTCAATTAGATGCTATATACAATGGATTTTACCTACAAAATGCTGTCTCCGCATCTGACACTTCCTTTTCTATTCTTCCAGACTATTCTCTAGTTCTTAACACTTTTAATTTTTTTGAAATGCTATCTATTGAAATTGCCTCTTAACTGGTATCTCCCCATCTTCGTCCATCTTTTCCCTACCCACTCTATATAATTCTGGGTCCTATTTCTCATCATATTCTCAATTTCTACTTTGTTTTTATACCAATTTTGCATATTATTCCCTCTTATACATTCTACCCCTTCGAAGAGAAAAAAATAAATAAGTAAAATATTCTCTTTTCTGATTTATTTTAATATTATGCTACTTTACCTAAATAGTAGGCCTCTTCTCTTACTTGTTTTTCATTCAGAGTCAAGCTGAAGAAAATATGAATAAAGACCCAAAGATCAATTTATAGAATTTCTTTCTGTTAATAAAACCAGAATGTGAAGTTGGGGTCAGATAAGGATTCTGCAAATTAGGAACTATGGAGCCAAATGGCCTGGGTTGAAATCCCCATTCTATTATTTACAACTGGCTAACTTTGGTCAAGTCACTTAAGCTTTCTGTTCTTTAATTTCCTCATGTGTAAAATAAGGATGCTAATGGCATCTACCTCTTAAGGTTGTTGTGCAAACTAAATTAGTCAGTATTCTAAAGGGTTTAGAACAATAGTCATTATTATTATGAAAAACACTGTAAATTAAATAAGAAACTTACATCTCATTGCTTAGGCAATAAGAAAGACTCATCTTTAAGGATTTTCATTGGCCAAGATGCCTGGTCCTATACATTATGGATATTTATCTCAGTTCCTTTAACAGTCCCTCAAGCAATGTTGTTTTCTAGACACTCCTGGTAAATGCTCATCTCCATCAGGCCTTTTGCCTATGGTCAGTCAACAGTTCCACTAGATTGTCCCAGGCCTCTGAGAAAGGTAATCTAAAGTGAATGACAAGAGTCAGCATGTCTCTTAGGAAAATAATCAAAGGAATAATTGGACAGAGTAACATGAGAGAGAGTGGCATGGACTCAGGAGAATGTTGTAACAAAGGAGACAAACAATAACATGTGTCTGAATAAAGGAGGTGGCTCATCTGAGTTTATGAATGAAAATTTATATCACTGGATAACTAATTAAATAAGAAAGGTGTAGGAAAGAAAGTCAAGGATAGCTGCAAAACTTTGATATTTTGGCTGATGATGCCACTAGCTACAAGTGGAGCAAAGAAGAAGCAGGCATAGGGTAAGGATGATGAATTTACATTTGGATATGTAGAGTTTAAGATAAATATTGAATAACCATATGGAAATGTACATAAGCAATTAGATATGAGAAACTGGTGTTCAGTGTCCCACTGACCCATTATCAGTACAGACTACTGTTGAATTGGTTTAGTCTCCCATATTTGAGAATAAATTATAATGATCTAATTCTCACCTTCCATCTCACAGTTGACATACCTTGGTAAAATGGCTGGCTGCAAAGCAATCTGTGACAACAAATAGCACAAGTATCACTAGGGAAATCTCGCCAGAAACTGTAACCTCATTAAAACAATGCACTAACTTCCTGGGATAACCAGCAACCACAAGCAGATGGAAATACCTTTGATTTTAATATGCTCCCCTCCCCTCCAATGATCACCTTTGCATTTGAATGCAGAGATACTCTAGAAAATAAGTTAACTAAAGTAATAATTCTAACAATGATAGGCCAAGATAGCAGAGTAGAAAGGCCCTGAGCTCACCTCCTCTCACAAGCACACTAAAATCACAACTATTTGCAGAATGATCAATGAAAAACACTGGAACCTATCAGAAAAGATTTTCTACAACTAAAGACATAAGAAGGAACCACAAGGGATGGGTAGGAGGCGCAGATTCATGAAATAGTCAAGTTCCATACCTCCAGTTGGCAATTCACAAACTGGAGAATAATTACACTGCAAAGCTTCTCCCATAAGAATGAGAGTTCTGAGCCCCATATCGGGCTCATAAGCCCAGGGTTCCTATATCAGAAAGATGAGTCCCCAGAGCATTTGGTTTTGAAGGCCAGTGGGGCTTAATTTTGGGATCCCCACAGGAATGGGGGGAATAGAGATTTCACTATTAAAGGGTGAACATGAAATCTCACATGGTCTGGAACCCAGGGCAAAAGCAGTACTTTGATAGGAGCCTGTGCCAGAACTACCTGCTGGTGTTCTCCAGAGAGGAAGGAGGCAACTGCAGCTCACCCCAGGGACAAAGACTCTGATGGCAGCCATTCCTGTAAGCTCCTTCTACCATATGGACAGTGGTGCTGGGGGGTGCCATTGTGGAAGCCTCCTTCTAGCTCACTGACACCAAGACCTGGCCCCACCCAACAGCCTGTAGACACCAGTGCTAGGATGCCTAAGGCCAAGCAACTACCTGGGCAGGAACAAAGCCCCACAAATCCACAGACAGACTGCCTAAAAACCTCCTGAGCACACAGCAGCCTCTAAGACATGCTCCTGCTCACCAGAGGACCCAGGATCCAGCTCCACCCACCAGTGGGCAGAATCCACTGAGCCCTGGCTCTGCCCTCCAGGAAGGCTTCTCTAGCCTCTGGACCAGCGTCACCCACCAGGAGGCAGACATCAGATGCAAGAAAACCATAATGCCACAGCCTGAAAACCCAGCCTGCCCACAGCAGGACAGACACTGCCCTGACACCCTGTGGGCTCTGGCCCTGGCCACTAGCAGGCCAACACGAGCTTCAGAACACTCCAGACCCTGTACCCAACTGTGTCAGGAACCAGCCCCTGCAACATGACATCAGCTCTGGGATCCCTGGGCCCTGCAACTAGATTCCAGGATTTGTCTGGCACTAACCCTAGGACCTGGCATCACCAACCACTGTACTGGCAACAGCCCCAGAGTCTTCTGGATCCTGACTCCACGCACCAGTGAGCCAGCACTTATCCCACAGCCCCCTTGGGTCCTCCAGCCCTACCAACCAGCAGCTGTCAGCCTCTGCACAATGCAAGGCATTGCAACCAACTGAACTAAGAGCCAAACAAACCTACCAGACCACCACATGCAGCCCACTAAAAAAGAAGGACCCACACAGCCCTCTTAGGGGAAACCCTTAGAGCAAACATGTTGGGTGACAAAAAAGGAATGTGCTGCTGGGACACATAGGACATCTGTTACAGAAGGCCACTTCTCCAAGGTCAGGAAACATAACTAAACTTCAAGTACATGAAAATACAAACAGCACCTCATGAAAAATGAGGCAATAGAGGTACATGTAGCAGATGAGGAAACAAGATAAAACCCCAGAAGAAGAACCAAATGAGGTAGAGATAGGCAATCTATCCAAGGAAGAGTTCAGTTAATGATGTTAAAGATGATCAAAGACCCCAGAAGAAAGACATTCCATCTGAAAGCAACAGAATACAAGTTGCACATGGAACATTCTTTTCAAGTGCACATGGAACATTCTCCAGGACAGATCACATGCTAGGCCACAAAACAAATTTAAGGAAATTTAAGAAATTGAAATAATATCAAACATCTTTCCAACCACAATGCTATGAGACTAGAAATCAGCTACAAGAGAAAAACTGCAAAAAACACAAACACGTGGACACTAAACAATATACTACTAAACAACCAATGGATCACTGAAGAAATCAAAGAGGAAATCAAAAAATACCTAGAGACAAATGAACACAAAAACATTTTGATCCAAAACCTATGGGACACAGCAAAAGCAGTTCTTAGAGGGAAGTCTACAGCAATACAAGCTCATGTCAGGATATAAGAAAAAGTTCAAACAATTTAATCTTATCCCTAAAGAAACTGGAGAAAGAAGAACAAATAAAACTCAAAATTATTAGAAGGAAAGAAATTATAAAAATCAGAGCAAAAATAAATGACACAGAGACTAAAAAAAAAAAAAATAGAAAAAAATCAGTTAAACTAAAAGCTGGTTCTTTGAAAAGATGAACAAAATTGATAAACCTTTAGTCTAACTAAATAAGAAAAAAAAAGGGAGAAGGCCCAAATCATTAAAATCAGAAACGAAAAAGGAGAAGTTACAACTGATATCATAGAAATAAGAAAGATCATAAGAAGACTACTACAAACAACTATATGCCAATAAAATGGAAACCTAGAATAAGTGGACAAATACTTAAAAACATACAATCTCCTAATACTGAACCAGGGAGAAATAGAATATATGAACAGACCAAATACCAGTACTGAAATTGACTCAGTAATTAAAATACTCCCAAAGAACAAAAGTCCAGGACGAGATGACTTCACAGGTTAATACTACCAAACATTTACAGAAGAGTTAACACCTATTCTTCTAAAACTATTTCAAAAAAATAGCAAAGACAGGAAGATTTCCGAAATCATTCTATGAGGCCAGCATCATCCTGATACCAATACCAGACAAAAATATCACAAAAAAAGAAAATTACAAGCCAATATCACTGATGAACATAGATGCAAAAATCCTCAAAAGAATACTAGCAAAATAACTCCAACAATACATCAAAGGATCACACAACATGATCAATGGGATTTATCCCAGGGATGCGAGGATTTTTCATTATCTGCAAATCAATCAGTCTGATACACCACATTAATAAACTAAAGAATAAAAACCATACGATCATATCAATAAATGCAGAAAAGGCTTTTGACAAAATTCAACATCCATTTATTATAACTCTCTAGAATGTGAGCAGAAAGGATACATACCTCAACATAATAAAGGCCACATATGAAAAACCCACAGCTAATATCATACTCAACAGTATAAATCTATAAGTATTTCCTCTATGACAAGGCTGCCCACTCTCACCAGTTTTATTCAACATTGTATTGGAAGTCCTATACATAGCAATTACACAAGAAAAATAATAATAAAAGAAATCCAAATTGGTAAGGAAGAAGTAAAACTGTCACTGTTTGCAGTTGAAATGATACTATCCACAGGAAAACCTAAAACAGCCACCATAAAACTAGTAGAGCTCATCAATGAATTTGGTAACTTTGCAGGATACAAAAATAATATACAGAAATCTGTTGCATTTCTGTATACTATCAATGAAATATCAGGAAGATAAGTTAAGGAAACAATCCCATTTATCATTGCATCAATAAGAATAAAATAACTAGGAATAAACCAACCTGAGGAGGCAAAAGACCTGTATCCTGAAAACTGTAAGATGCTGATGAAAGAAACTGAAGATGACACAAACAGATGGAAAGGTATACCATGTTCTTGGACTGGAAGATGTGAGATATAAATATATATATACATACACACACATATATATACAAAATGGCATATTAGCCATAAAAAGAATGAAATTTTACATTTGCAACAACATGAATGGACTTGGAGTGTATTATGCTAAGGGAAATAAGACAGAGAACGACAAATACTGGATGATATCATTTATATATGGAATCTAAAAAATACAACAAACTAGTGAGTATAACAAAAAGGAAACAGACTCACAGATATAAAGAACAAAACTAGTGGTTCCCAATGGGGAGAGGAAAGGGAGTAGGGGCAATACAGGTGTAGGGATATAAGAGGTGAAAACTATTATGTATAAAGTAAGCTACAAAGATATACTATACAACACAGGGGATATAGCCAATACTTTATAATAACTATAAATCGAGTACAACCCTTAAAATTTGTGAATCAGTATATTGTACACCTGAAACATAATATTACACATTAACTATACTGCAACAAAAATAAATAAATAAATAAAATTATTAATGGTGAAAAAATGTAATTCGGCCTCCTTGCTCTTACTCCATTAAACAAAGTATTTGTATTAGGAAACTGAGTTTCTACTTTATTTTCAAATAACAAGTTATTAACTGTCAAAAAGCAGGTGATGAGGGGGGAGGAGAGAAGATGGCGGAAGAGTAAGACGCGGAGATCACCTTCCTTCCCACAGATACAGTAGAAATACATCTACACATGGAACTGCTCCTACAGAACACCCACTGAACGCTGGCAGAAAACGTCAGACCTCCCAAAAGGCAAGAAACTCCCCCCGTACTTGGGTAGGGAAAAAGAAAAAAGAAATAACAGAGACAAAAGAATAGGGACGGCACCTGCACCAGTGGGAGGGAGCTGTGAAGGAGGAAAGATTTCCACACACTAGGAAGCCCCTTCGCGGGCAGAGACTGCGGGTGGCAGAGGGGGGAAGCTTCGGAGCCACGGAGGAGAGCGCAGCCACAGGGGTGCGGAGGGCAAAGCGGAGAGATTCCCGCACGGAGGATCAGTGCCGACCAGCACTCAGCAGGCCGAGAGGCTTGTCTGCTCCCCTGCCGGGGCAGGCGGGGCTGGGAGCTGAGGCTCGGGCTTCGGTCAGATCGCAGGGAGAGGACTGGGGTTGGCGGCGTGAACACAGCCTGAAGGGGTTAGCAAACCACAGCTGGCTGGGAGGGAGACCGGGAAAAGGTCTGCAGCTGCCAAAGAGGCAAGAGACTTATTCTTGCCTCTTTGTTTCACGGCGCACAAGGAGAGGGGATTCAGAGCGCTGTCTAAACGAACTCCAGAGACTGGCGCGAGCCGCGGCTATCAGCGCGGACCCCAGAGACGGGCGTGAGAAGCTAGGGCTGCTGCTGCCACTTCCAAAAATCCTGTGTGTGAGCACAGGTAACTCTCCACACCGCCCCTCCCGGGAGCCTGTGCAGCCCGCCACTGCCAGGGTCCCGTGATCCGGGGACAACTTCCCCGGGAGAACACACTGCGCGCCACAGGCTGGTGCAACGTCACGCCGGCCTCTGCCGCTGCAGGCTTGCCCTGCCTCCTCTGTACCCCTCCCTCCCCGCGGCCTGGGTGAGCCAGAGCCCCCGAAGCAGCTGCTCCTTTAAGCCCGTCCTGTCTGGGTGGGGAACAGACGCCCTCAGGCCACCTACACGCAGAGGCGGGACCAAATCCAAAGCTGATCCCCAGGAGCTGTGCGAACAGAGAAGAGAAGGGGAAATCTCTCCCAGCAGCCTCAGAAGCAGCGGATTAAAACACAAACAACTTGATGTGATGCATCTGTTGAATACCTGAATAGACAACGAATCATCCCAAATTCAGGAGGTGGACTTTGGGAGCAGGATATATTAATTTTTCCCCTTTTCCTTTTTTTGTGACTGTATATGTATATGCTTCTGGGGGAGATTTTGTCTGTATAGCTTTGCTTTATAATAGCTTTATTTTACTTCACTATATTATAGCCATTTCTTTCTTTCTTTCTATTTTTTCTCCCTTTTACTCTGAGCCGTGTGGACGAAAGGCTCTTGGTGCTCCATCCAGGCGTCAGGGCCGTACCTCTGAGGTGGGAGAGCCAAATTCAGGACACTGGTCCACAAGAGACCTCCCAGCTCCACGTAATACCAAACGGCAAAAATTTCTCAGAGATCTCCATCTCAACATCAAAACCTAGCATCACTCAATGACCAGCAAGCTACAGTGCTGAACACCCTATGCCAAACAACTAGCAAGACAGGAACACAGCCCCGTCCATTAGCAGAGAGGCTGCCTAAAATCACAATAAGGCCACAGACACCCCAAAATACACCACCAGACGTGGACGTGCCCACCAGAAAGACAAGATCCAGCCTCATCCACCAGAACTCAGGCACTAGTTCCCTCCACCAGGAAGCCTACACAACCCACTGAACCAACCTTAGCCACTGGGGACAGATACCAAAAACAACGGGAACTACAAACCTGCAGCCTGTGAAAAGGAGACCCCAAACACAGTAAGATAAGCAAAATGAGACGACAGAAAAACACACAGCAGATGAAGGAGCAGGGTCAAAACACACCAGACTTAACAAATGAAGAGGAAATAGGTAGTCTACCTGAAAAAGAATTCAGAATAATGATAGTAAAGATGATCCAAAATCTTGGAAATAGAATAGACAAAATGCAAGAAACATTTAACAAGGATGTAGAAGAACTAAAGAGGAACCAAGCAATGATGAAAAACACAATAAATGAAATTAAAAATACTCTACATGGGATCAATAGCAGAATAACTGAGGCAGAAGAAAGGATAAGTGACCTGGAAGATAAAATGGTGGAAATAACTACTACAGAGCAGGATAAAGAAAAAAGAATGAAAAGAACTGAGGACAGTCTCAGAGACCTCTGGGACAACATTAAATGCACCAACATTCGAATTATAGGGGTCCCAGAAGAAGAAGAGAAAAAGAAAGGGACTGAGAAAATATTTGAAGAGATTATAGTTGAAAATTTCCCTAATATGGGAAAGGAAATAGTTAATCAAGTCCTGGAAGCACAGTGAGTCCCATACAGGATAAACCCAAGGAGAAACACGCCAAGACACATATTAATCAAACTGTCAAAAATTAAATATAAAGAAAACATATTAAAAGCAGCAAGGGAAAAACAACAAATAACACACAAGGGAATCCCCATAAGGTTAACAGCTGATCTTTCAGCAGAAACTCTGCAAGCCAGAAGGGAGTGGCAGGATATACTTAAAGTCATGAAGGAGAAAAACCTACAACCAAGATTACTCTACCCAGCAAGGATCTCATTCAGATGTGATGGAGAAATTAAAACCTTTACAGACAAGCAAAAGCGGAGAGAGTTCAGCACCACCAAACCAGCTTTACAACAAATGCTAAAGGAACTTCTCTAGGCAAGAAACACAAGAGAAGGAAAAGACCTACAAATAACAAACCCAAAACATTTAAGAAAATGGGAATAGGAACATACATATCGATAATTACCTTGAATGTAAATGGATTAAATGCTCTCACCAAAAGACACAGGCTGGCTGAATGGATACAAAAACAAGACCCATATATATGCTGTCTATAAGAGACCCACTTCAGACCTAGAGACACGTACAGACTGAAAGTGAGGGGATGGAAAAAGATATTCCATGCAAATGGAAATCAAAAGAAAGCTGGAAAAAAAAAAAAAAAAAAGAAAGCTGGAGTAGCAATTCTCATATCAGACAAAATAGACTTTAAAATAAAGACTATTACAAGAGACAAAGAAGGACACTATATAATGATCAAGGGATCGATCCAAGAGGAAGGTATAACAATTGTAAATATTTATGCACCCAACATAGGATCACCTCAATACATAAGGCAAATACTAACAGCCATAAAAGGGGAAATCGACAGCAACACAATCATAGTAGGGGACTTTAACACCCCACTTTCACCAATGGACAGATCCTCCAAAATGAAAATAAATAAGGAAACACAAGCTTTAAATGATACATTAAACAAGATGGACTTAATTGATATTTATAGGACATTCCACCCAAAAACAACAGAATACACATTTTTCTCAAGTGCTCATGGAACATTCTCCAGGATAGATCATATCTTGGGTCACAAATCAAGCCTTGGTAAATTTAAGAAAATTGAAATCGTATCAAGTATCTTTTCCGACCACAACGCTATGAGACTAGATATCAATTACAGGAAAAGATCTGTAAAAAATACAAACACATGGAGGCTACACAATACACTACTTAATAACGAAGTGATCACTGAAGAAATCAAAGGGGAAATCAAAAAATACCTAGAAACAAATGACAATGGAGATACGACCACCCAAAACCTATGGGACGCAGCAAAAGCAGTGCTAAGAGGGAAGTTTATAGCAATACAAGCCTACCTCAAGAAACAGGAAACATCTCGAACAAACAACCTAACCTTGCACCTAAAGCAATTAGAGAAAGAAGAACAAAAAAACCCCAAAGTCAGCAGAAGGAAAGAAATCATAAAGATTAGGTCAGAAATAAATGAAAAAGAAATGAAGGAAGCAATAGCAAAAATCAATGAAACTAAAAGCTGGTTCTTTGAGAAGATAAACAAAATTGATAAACCATTAGCCAGACTCATCAAGAGAAAAATGGAGAACACTCAAATCAATAGAATTAGAAATGAAAAAGGAGAAGTAACCACTGACACTGCAGAAATACAAAAGATCATGAGAGATTACTACAAGCAACTCTATGCCAATAAAATGGACAACCTGGAAGAAATGGACAGATTCTTACAAATGCACAAACTGCCGAGACTGAAACCAGGAAGAAATAGAAAATATGAACAGACCAATCACAAGCACTGAAATTGAAACTGGGATTAACAACCTTCCAACAAACAAAAGCCCAGGACCAGATGGCTTCACAGGTGAATTCTATCAAACATTTAGAGAAGAGCTAACACCTGTCCTTCTCAAACTCTTCCAAAACATTGCAGAGGGAGGAACACTCCCAAACTCATTCTAGGAGGGCACCATCACCCTGATACCAAAACCAGACAAAGATGTCACAAAGAAAGAAAACTACAGGCCAATATCACTGATGAACATAGATGCCAAAATCCTCAACAAAATACTAGCAAACAGAATCCAACAGCACATTAAAAGGATCATACACCATGATCAAGTGGGGTTTATCCCAGGAATGCAAGGATTCTTCAACATACACAAATCAATCAATGTGATACACCATATTAACAAATTGAAGGAGAAAAACCATATGATCATCTCAATAGATGCAGAGAAAGCTTTCGACAAAATTCCATACCCATTTATGATAAAAGCCCTGCAGAAAGTAGGCATAGAGGGAACTTTCCTCAACATAACAAAGGCCATATATGACAAACCCACAACCAACATTGTCCTCAATGGTGAAAAACTGAAACCATTTCCACTAAGATCAGGAACAAGACAAGGTTGCCCACTCTCACCACTATTATTCAACATAGTTTTGGAAGTGTTAGCCACAGCAATCAGAGAAGACAAAGAAATAAAGGAATCCAAATCGGAAAACAAGAAGTAAAGCTGTCACTATTTGCAGATGACATGATACTATATATAGAGAATCCTAAAGATGCTACCAGAAAACTCCTAGAGCTAATCAATGAATTTGGTAAAGTAGCAGGATACAAAATTAATGCACAGAAATCTCTTGCATTTCTATACACTAATGACGAAAAATCTGAAAGTGAAATTAAGAAAACACTCCCATTTACCATTGTAACAAAAAGAATAAAATATCTAGGAGTAAACCTACCTAAGGAGACAAAAGACCTGTATGCAGAAAACTATAAGACACTGATGAAAGAAATTAAAGATGATACAAATAGATGGAGAGATATACCATGTTCCTGGATTGGAAGAAGCAACATTGTGAAAATGACTCTACTACCCAAAGCAATCTACAGATTCAATGAAATCCCTATCAAACTACCACTGGCATTTTTCACAGAACTAGAACAAAAAATTTCACAATTTGTATGGAAACACAAAAGACCCCGAATAGCCAAAGCACTCTTGAGAACGAAAAATGGAGCTGGGGGAATCAGGTTCCCTGACTTCAGACTATATTACAAAGCTTCAGTAATCAAGACAGTTTGGTACTGGCACAAAAACAGAAATATAGATCAATGGAACAGGATAGAAAGCCCAGAGATAAACCCACGCACATATGGTCACCTTATCTTTGATAAAGGGGCAAGCATATACAGTGGAGAAAAGACAGTCTCTTCAATAAGTGGTGCTGGGAAAATTGGACAGGTATATGTAAAAGTATGAAATTAGAACACTCCCTGACACCATGCACAAAAATAAACTCAAAATGGATTAAAGACCTAAGTGTAAGGCCAGACACTATCAAACTCTGAGAGGAAAACATAGGCAGAACACTCTATGACATACATCACAGCAAGATTCTTTTTGACCCAGCTCCCAGAGAAATGGAAATAAGAACACAAATAAACAAATGGGACCTAATGAAACTGAAAAGCTTTTGCACAGCAAAGGAAACCATAAACAAGACCAAAATACAACCATCAGAATGGGAGAAAATATTTGCAAATGAAGCAACTGACAAAGGATTAATCTCCAAGATTTACAAGCAGCTCATGCAGCTCAATAACAAAGAAACGAACAACCCAATCCAAAAATGGGCAGAAGACCTAAACAGACATTTCTCCAAAGAAGATATACAGATGGCCTACAGACACATGAAAGAATGCTCAACATCATTAATCATTAGAGAAATGCAAATCAAAACTACAATGAGATATCATCTCACACCAGTCAGAATGGCCATCATCAAAAAATCTAGAAACAATAAATGCTGGAGAGGGTGTGGAGGAAAGGGAACACTCTTGCACTGTTGGTGGGAATGTAAATTGATACAGCCACTATGGAGAACAGTATGGAGGTTCCTGAAAAAACTACAAATAGAACTACCATACGACCCAGCAATCCCACTACTGGGCATATACTCTGAGAAAACCATAGGTCAAAAAGAGTCATGTACCAAAATGTTCATTGCAGCTCTATTTACAATAGCCAGGACATGGAAGCAACCTAAATGTCCATCGACAGATGAATGGATAAAGAAGATGTGGCACATATATACAATGGAATATTACTCAGCCATAAAAAGAAATGAAATGGAGGTATTTGTAATGAGGTGGATGGAGTTAGAGTCTGTCATACAGAGTGAAGTAAGTCAGAAAGAGAAAAACAAATACAGTATGGTAACACATATATATGGAATCTAAGGAAAAAAAAAAAAAAAAAGGCCATGAAGAACCTAGTGGCAAGACGGGAATAAAGACACAGACCTACTAGAGAATGGACTTGAGGATATGGGGAGGGGGTGGGGTGAGATGTGACAGGGTAAGAGAGTGTCATGGACATATATACACTACCAAATGTAAAATAGATAACTAGTGGGAAGCAGCCACATAGCACAGGGAGATCAGCTCGGTGCTTTGTGACCACCTAGAGGGGTGGGATGTGGAGGGTGGGAGGGAGGGAGATGCAAGAGGGAAGAGAAATGGGAACATACTGTATATGTATAACTGATTCACTTTGTTATAAAGCAGAAGCTAACACACCATTGTAAGGCAATTATACTTCAATAAAGATGTTTAAAAAAAAAAAAAAAGCAGGTGATAATTGATATCACTTTTAAAACTCTTTAAAGCAATATTTTATAAATCAGCAGTTGACCTAAAAAAGTGAGAATAAACCCACAAACTTCAATTATGTAAGAACTGGATCACATTAAATTTATGTAAGACTGAGGAAAATAAAAATTCAAGGCTAGATTATTCCACAGGAAGATCATAAATGAGCTAAACATTAAGGATTATTAAGAACAAAACACAAAGATTGCTTTCATCAAATTAAAATGAAATAAAATAAAAAAGAAATTCAATCTTTGGGTTGAAGGACTTCCCTGGTGATGCAGAGGTTGAGAATCTTCCTGCCAATGCAGGGGACACGGGTTCGAGCCCTGGTCCGGGAAGATCCCACAAACCACGGAGCAACTAAGCCCGTGTCCCACAACTACTGAGCCTGAGCTCTAGAGCCTACAAGCCACAACTACTGAGCCCACGTGCCACAACTACGGAAGCCTGCATGCCTAGAGCCCATGCTCCACAACAAGAGAAGCCACCACAATGAGAAGCCCATGCACCACAACGAAGAGTAGCCCCTGCTCGCCACAACTAGAGAAAGTCTGCGAGCAGAAACAAAGACCCAATGCAGCCAAAAATAAATAAATAAAAATAAATAAATCTATAAGAAAATTACTAAAATAACTAAAAACAGGAAAGTATCATCTTGATCACATTATAACTTATACCATGTCTTCCAGCACAATTTATTTAAATTCAAATTCTTACCTCTCTCCATTCTTTATTTCCAACTCCTTGTACATACAAGACACAAACTACAAAAGATGAAAAAATAAATATATCTAAACGTTTTTTATAAATATCAGATATAAATGTATCCAAGTTATTTTTCAGCTGTACAAAAGCTATATTAAAATTAGTTCCTAGTTCCTAGGCTTACTCTGGTATGAAAATTGCTAATAAATCATCACATGATGAAAATTTTTTATAAAAAAGCAAGAAACAATATCAGGTCTTTAGAACTTAGCATGTATAAAGCTAGGCACAAAAAAAATAACAATTATTTGCTAATGTCTTCAATTGCATTATGCTACAGATATAGATAAAAAAAATTTTAAACTAAGGTTAAACAGTTTGAAATATTTCAGTATGTTACCAGTCATAAGTCAAGCTCTTCCTAGGATACTTACAATGCTCAAAACCATCATAGGAAGGATATCTGGAGCAAATCATATGCCACATTTAATATTTGCAACTCCTATCCTCAATGTTTGTAAACAAGTAAGAAATCCAATGAACCACAAAAGGAAATCGCAAAAAAGGGAGATTAAGAGTTTGGGGTAAAGATTAACGGACAAAAATATCCCACCCACTTGTCAGTGGGTCCCAGGAATTTTTAATACCTACAAATTTTAATGCCTTTTCTCCAGTGACTACCTCAAGAATTCTTCTGTCAACTGACAAAACCTCTCTCCTGTAATTAAACCACACAGGTTCACACATTTGTAGAGATGGAGAGCTGCTGAATATCAGCTTCTAAATATTACAAGACTTGGAATCACTACATGATTTATACATTATTTCTGTTGTTTTCTAATTTAAACTGTCTTTTATTTTACAATTTATCTCCAATTTTCAATATATATAATTAGGAATCAAAAACTTCAGCTCATTCAAGATATTATATAATTCAGTTGGTTGTACATGCCTTTATGTACTGCATTTATTCACAAAAAAAGGAAAATGATTACTCTGACTTGATCATAAAATTATGGCCCATTACAGTTCTCTTTCAAAGATAATTTCTACCATATGGCCATACAATGAGGTTTACTTTCAAAGTGAACTGTCCTACATTGCAGTCATCTGCATTGTCATCTTATTCTCAAAACGCTAAGGAATTCCCTCTCTTTAGCCAGAGTACTGCCCGGGTAGATGAGAATGCAGGGCGTGAGACTATACTCCATCTTGCTTTCTAGGCTTTAAAACAAATATTTAAATAAGAACTATGATTTTCATATAACTTTTTGCAAAATCAAGTAAAATAAGTAGACTATTTCAAAAAGCAAGTAATAGATACTTACTTGGATCAGATTTAGAAAATGTGTCTCTGTCAAGAAGATTTCTGTTGAATAAAAGAGAAAATGTTATATGAATATAATACCAAAATATTTATATAAATATAAATGTATATATACATGAATGATGACTTGAAAGTTCCAAAAGTTAAATTTGTGCTTCATAGTCATCCTCCATTAATTGGTAATAATTTATAATAACTAAATTACATTTTTATGTTTTAATACTTGTAATAAAAATCTCATGTTTACCCTGTTGTATTGTTCCACCAGGACTACCACTCATGTGCATTTATCTGTACCGTGCTTGTTATTTGAAAGGGCTTTTTTCATATCAACCTGATACCCTTTCATATTTCAGGTTCTTAAAAGTTACTCCTTCTATGGAATCACTATACACTGAGAAAATAAAAACACAGTCAACAGAACAGCACAGACAAAAAAAAAAAAAAAAAAAAAATGGGACTATGCCTTCAAATATTCCCAGAAAGAAACTATCAGACATGTTTATATTTAGAATTAAGTCAAAGACCAGTAGTCAGAAATCATATTAAAATAATCCTTCTGTCCCCTAAGCAGACACTATGACTCCAGCAATGACTGGCAAACAGTAAATTTAAAACATTTCCATTTGAGAATATGCTATGTTATATATTTATAAAGGTAGCTCTCCAGTCACATGGAAATTCTCCAGCCTTTCCTATGTGTCTAGTTTTGCTCATTAAGTGTCCTAAAAAAAGTAATTCAGCTCTTTCTTTCAGAGTTCATAAAAGTCAAGGAAAGATGACAGTGCAAATATTGCAGTGTGCTTGGAACTCAAAAACTATGTTATACACATTTAAAAACAAATAATGTGATTTTGGTGCCTTATTTATCTAAAAAAATAAATAAAAACCCTATAATCTTTAACCACAAATACAAAATAATGGATTTCTATCAACAATAAAGATAAATATTCTTAATCATAGACTTTACTTGCCACATTATTTCTTCTAGCCATTATGATCCATAACGTACAGTAGGTAAGGTCAAAAACAAACAAACAAACAAAAAAACTTAGATCCTTTATAATATGAGGGGGAAAAAACTCCATAAACTCTTCATAACTTAGTCCCTGAACTTTGCAATTTAGCTTTCCCATTGCTATTTGACAATAAATTTCAGCTATAATTTGATCACATGAATAAAATAGAATAAACCATTTCTGACTAGATTTAATTCCCCAAAGACTACTATACTCAAAGTTATATGATTTTAAAAGTTTGTAAAAGGCAAATATTCTTACATGATAAGGATCACTGCAAAAGACCAGTGATTATCAAAATGCATCATAAAGTTAGGACTGATGACAGGAATGCAAGATTTTTTCCTCCCTAATATCCCATTAGAAACAAAGCACTTTCACATTAAGTTAAAAGAGAGGTATTTAAAAAAAAAAAAAAAAGAGAGGTATTATTGTGAAGGCTATTGTATAAAAAAAAGAAAATAAGCTGAGGCTCAGAGAAACTGAGTAAATGAATAAGAGCACACAGCCCAGTACAGAATATTCCAATGAAGTTAACCTTTTGAATCTGATTTCCCTGTTCTTTACAAAATGCTACATTGTCTGGAGAAGTCAGGGAGAAACAACTTGTTTTCCTGACTGTTGGAAATGTAGAAGGCCTCCCATTATACCTATTCGTTGAGCCACTAGAGTATGACATAAAATAAATTCTTGTTTATAGACTAATGTGAAGAGACATGCCGCCTATGCTATGAACAAAGAGAACTAGGATAGGAGGCCAAACATAACTGTACTTAGTCACAGAAAAATATCTTTGTCTTCTATATAAAGCACTTAAAAAACACACACACACACCACCCCTCACCAGCTTTTATATAGGAAGGTTACTCTTCCCTCCATGAGGTTGTCTTTTGCTTGAGTTAGGATGCCTTTAACATTATGCTTACAATTTTATAATGGAATATTGAACTTGAACATTATAAAAATCCTGAACAGGTCTTTCTATTCTATAAACCTTGATGTAGCTAAAACAAGGAAGAGAGCAAACTCCTGAAAAGAAATTATGGAGAAATACAGTGCATTAGTCAGAAAACTTACCTGAAGAAATAACCTAATCAAAAATTTAATCTGTGAATTGCATGAGTTGTTCTAGTAACCACTCATCTCAAATTCCAATCAAAATGTCTGGACTTAAGAGTATGATTGAAATATCATAACTAAAACTAAAGCACAATCAGTTAAACTCTAACCTGTATGAAGAAGTACTAGGTTAATGGAAGAGGCGTATTTTGCATGAAGCCTGAAATAGGAGTAGATAAGCAAGAAGTTAGTAACACCTTTCCAGGACCATCCAGGAGAAAAGGTTCCCTGACTTCCCCCTTTATAATTCAGTCGTCATTGATATTAGTCTCTTAAAACAGACAGATGCATCAAGCTACCTTCCCTTGATGACAATAGTCAATTAGCTCATCCGACAACGCTTCTTACTCTGATTTTATGCTCAACAAGCCACCTTCCAATTTTAAGATGGCTTCTCATATAGTTATTAACACAGAACTGTGCTGAGTGGCCAAGATGAATATTGCAGTTTTCTTGACCATTATAGTTTTTATTCTCAACTGGCATTCCAAGACCCATACTGAACAGCCAGTTAACCTCTTAAAATGACATCTCAGACTTGTCTTTCTCTAACAGGAAAATAGCAATTCCATTTAAACTTCAGAGCAATTCTGCAAGTATTTTTCAAGCAAATATTCTATGCCCAAGACCTAACTAAGCACTAAACACTAACTAATTAAACATGTTCTCAAATCTCAAGATGCCTGAATTTTACTAAGAGGACAAACTCAGAAACGAATAGCAATATTGGATGGTATATAAAATAGCAGTTTATTATGGGGAGAAGGAACAGTAAAATAGAGTAAAATTAATTCAACTACAAATAAAAAACATCAGGTACAATAGTTAGCTCTTAACCAAAATTTTTTTTAAATATACTAGAAAAAAAACAATTTATAGGTATGTCTATATAATAAAAATAGTCTAAACAAATGTATATCTTGAAATAATTGCCTTATTTTTTTAAGGTTAAGTATGCTTTTCTGTTACAGTTATATAATGAGACTTTATTAGTGGAAAACTAAAACTTCTAATTATTCACATGTAAAATGAGCATAACAACACCATCTATTAAGGTAAAGGAGATTGTAAGTGAGTTAACCTACAAGTTGTAGGCCTGCTCCTAATTCTTTCCAACTCAGTAAATGAAAACAGCTAATAAATATTGTTCTTTGACAGTGTAGTAAATATTGAATTTTTAATTCCTTTAAAAGGGAAGCAAATATTATTATCCTAACACAGATGCATTTTGAAAAAGAAAAACTACTTGGTATATATTATGAATTCTAAAGTTAATAGCTTCACAGTAAAGACAATTTTACTATTTGTGACTTTTTAAAGTGCTAATTTTAAAAAAGCACACAATATATTTGTTTTAAGGAATAAATCTTCAAACTGAAGGTATGAAGTGAGTTCCAAAAAGCTACTTGTGGCCAGCAGAACTTAGACAACATGTAACGAGGCTCCACTGCTGTACCTGAGTGGAATTGTTCTATTAAATTTTTAATAAGAACAAAAATATAGCTTATAAATAGAGCCAAATAAAAAATTGTTCTATTTAATTTTCCATATGAACAAAAATATAGCCTATGAATAGAGCCAAACAATGCTTTATCATTTTACAAACACAGTCCAGCATAAATTTTCCACATGTGGACAGAGAACCACGTCTCTGCATAAATATAACTGCCCCTGAGAATTGTTCTGTATCTATAAACAGAATGACTCTGGGTTTAATTAAAATTTAGGAAATTATTAGAGGACTTTTATTTACCTGTTATTCAACTTAGTCTCAGGATCAACTGACCACCTGCAAGGTCTTTACTAAATATTGCTTAGGCAACCACAGAACCTAGTTGGCACATAAGCAAATGTCTGTACGAATGAACGCTTTTAGTATCCAATCAAAAGCATCAGCTTTTTCACTTTAGGTATGATGAGGTGTCTTATTATGGAAAAAAGAGTAGAAGAGGAAGGTGGCATGTTTGACTTTAGACCTTTGCCCTAATAAGTAACCCGTTAACTGAAAAAAACCTGAGTGAGGAAATTATAAACATGCCCCATGTCACTGGGCCATGTCTAGGGCCCTTACCTTGGGCATTATATTGTCTTAAGGACTGGAATTAAGAAGTTCTTGGCATGCATATATATATATATTAATATATTATATATGTATTTTTTTAATGCATATAACACACAAAATGGTTTTCCAAGTTTTTTTAAGTAATGACAGGGAAATCAAAACTTGTTTTGAGCAACTGAAAGGAAATTAATCTTTGGAAGTGACTTGAATGCAATATTTAATTCTCTATGACTCATTTATGCATTATTTTTATTCTTTGAACAAATATTATAGCTGGAAATTTAGCATGCAAATTTAAGGAAAAAAATATTTTCCTGAACCTAAAATTTCTACGGCAAAGGGGAAACACTGTACTGAAAAAGTAAAACTTTAGAAATGAAAAAATTCAAGTATTTTGAAACTGAAGCTTACTAAAAAGCCAGAATTAGCTAGAATCTAAGACACCAAGTAATTCTAAAGGGTAGGATCATTGGAAAGTACTTAACAAGTTTATCAGCTTTCAAGAAAGTAAGAATAGACATTCAGGTTTGAAGTTGTACAAATAGACTAAAATTTCAGCTCAGCAGCAGCCACCTTTCATAGCCTAAGCATACCAGTAGAACTTTATCGTGTATGATATATATTACTCAATGAAAACTAGTAATAAAATAAACTTTCAGTTATTTTTCAGTTTTTGCTGAAAATGGTTGTTTTGAAGTATTTATTAGTACTGTTGAGCTGAAAAGGTCAGTAATAAAATATACAGTTTCAACCTTTGCCTGGGTTGAATTTGGTATATATACTAAAAGAATTTGAGGGGAAGATAATTAATGGTGAAAATTTTTCTGTATTCATCTATGATTGATATTCTTGAAATTTACTTAAAGGAAACTCAGGGCTTTTCACAATCTGACATGTCAGAGCTCTGTTTGCCTGAGCTAAGGTAAACAGAAGAACACTTTGGTTTGAAGTAATATGTAGGGTTAACTCAAGGTGATACCAGCTTTTAGAAAAAAGATGGGTTTTACAAAACCCAATCCTTGATTTCAGCCAAAGAAGAGAAACAACATTTATGTTAAAAATGGGAAGGATAAAATAAACTGAGAACAGAATATGAGTCTTCTTAAAAACCTAAAACCTATGTACAAAACTAATTTCATTATATTTTCCACAGTCTTGTAGCCTCTCTATTTCCTCTCTCAGTAAGTGGCAACAATGGAAGGCAGAATTATGGCCCCCCAAACATATCAGGTCTTAATCTCTGGGTCCTATTAATGTGACCCTTATTTAGGGGAAAAAAGGTCTGCGCAGATGTGATTACATTATTGATTCTGTGATGAGGCATTTATCCTGGATTATCTCGGTGGGCCCTACATGCAATCAATCACATATCCTAATAAGAAGAAGGCAGAGGGAGATTTGACACAGAGGAGACAATGATGTGAACAGAACAGAGAGAGATGTGTGGGCTCTAGCCTTGAAGACCCAAATGATGCAGCCACAAGCCAAGGCATGCCAGCAGCCACAAGAAGCTGGAAAAGAGCAAGGAATGGCTTCTTCACCAGAACCCCCAGAGGGAAAGCAGCCCTACCAACATCTTGGTTTCAGCCAAGTGACACTCTATTTACACTTCTGGCCTCCAGAACTGTAAGAATAAATTTCTGTGGTTTTAAGTCAACAAGTTTGTGATAATTTGTTACAACAGCTACAGGAAACTAACACAGCAACAGGGTTCAACCCATCTCTCTTCCAAGCAAGACTCCAATCATCCTTCCCCTCCATCTCCTTCCGCTAATGCCTCCCCCACCTTGGCTTCTGCTTCCAAGTCCCAACTACATCCCAGGCCTTAGAGCTAGCTCTTAACTGGTCTTCCTTCCTCCTGTCTCCCAGTTCATTCACCAAGATGTCTTCAAGAGGAAGTTCTCTACTGTAAAACCTGACCAAATGGCTCCCCTGCATAAAACCCATTACCAACAGAAACTCCAAACTCGTTAACATAACACTACATACTTGCCACATTCTGATCCCGGCTTTATCTCTAGCTGCACTTCTATCCATATTTCATATCATAGACTCTGTTCCAGATATTTCAGATTTTTTACAGTCCCTTAATCTAATATTGCCTCATATTTCTGTACTATTATTTTACCCTGTCCCTAAAATTTCCTCAGCAACCTCATTTCTGCTGGGAAATGTGAATTCCTCTTTCAGCCTTTCCTCATTGTTGTCCTCCGAGAAGGTAGAACTGATTATTCCCTCTGTCTGCTCCATCATACCCAACATGAACCTATGTCACAAATTCCTCACTTACTATTTATTTACTAAGCTGGGTGCCAGACACTGTGCTGAGCACTTTATTTATTTTTTTGATATTTAGTATTTAAAATTTTATTCAAAATTTTGCAATCTTCATACTCAAAAACTGGCAGGCCTTACCTCTTATAGTGGCATGGCTAATGCCACCACTTGCTTTTTTTTTCTGCTGAGCACTTTATTTATTTATTTTAACAACTTTATTGGAGTATAATTGCTTTATAATGGTGTGTTAATTTCTGTTTTTATAATAAAGTGAATCAGTTATACATACACATATATCCCCATATCTCTTCCCTCTTGCGTATCCCTCCCTCACACCCTCCCTATCCCACCACTCTAGGTGGTAACGAAACACCGAGCTGATTGCCCTGTGCTATGCAGCTGCATCCCACTAGCTATCTATTTTACATTTGGTACTGTGTATATGTCCATGCCACTCTCTCACTTTGTCCCAGCTTACCCTTCCCCCTCTCCATATCCTCAAGTCCATTCTCTAGTAGGTCTGCGTCTTTATTCCTGTCTTGCCCCTAGGTTCTTCATGACCACTTTTTTTGTTGTTTTCTAGATTCCATATATGTGTGTTAGCATACGGTATTTGTTTTTCTCTTTCTGACTTAACTTCACTCTGTATGACAGACTCTAGGTCCATCCATCTCACTACAAATAACTCAATTTCGTTTCTTTTTATGGCTGAGTAATATTCCATTGTATATATGTGCCACATCTTCTTTATCCATTCATCTGTCGATGGACAGTTAGGTTGCTTCCATGTCCTGAGTATTGTAAATAGAGCTGCAATGAACATTGTGGTACATGACTCTTTTTGAATTATGGTTTTCTCAGGGTATATGCCCAGTAGTGGGATTGCTGGGTTGTATGGTAGTTCTATTTTTAGTTTTTTAAGAACCTCCATACTGTTCTCCATAGTAGCTGTATCAATTTACAATCCCACCAACAGTGTAAGAGGATTCCCTTTTCTCCACACCCTCTCCAGCATTTATTCTATGTAGATTTTTTGATGATGGCCATTCTGAGTGGTGTGAGATGATATCACATTGTACTTTTGATTTGCATTTCTCTAATGATTAGTGATGTTGAGCATTCTTTCATGTGTTTGTTGGCAATCTGTATATCTTCTTTGGAGAAATGTCTATTTAGGTCTTCTGCTCATTTTTGGATTGGGTTGTTTATTATTTTGATATTGAGCTTCATGAGCTGCTTGTAAATTTTGGAGATTAATCCTTTGTCCATTGCTTCATTTGCAAATATTTTCTCCCATTCTGAGGGTTGTCTTTTCATCTTGTTTATGGTTTCCTTTGCTGTGCAAAAGTTTTTAAGTTTCATTAGGTCCCATTTGTTTATTTTTGTTTTTATTTCCATTTCTCTAGGAGGTGGGTCAAAAAAGATCTTGCTGTGATTTATGTCACAGAGTGTTCTGCCTATGTTTTCCTCTAAGAGTTTGATAGTGTCTGGCCTTACATTTAGGTCTTTAATCCATTTTAAGTTTATTTTTGTGTATGGTGTTAGGGAGTGTTCTAATTTCATTCTTTTACATGTAGCTGTCCAGTTTTCCAAGCACCACTTATTGAAGAGGCTCTCTTTTCTCCACTGTATATTCTTGTCTCCTTTATCAAAGATAAGGTGACCATATGTGCATGGGTTTATATCTGGGCTTTTTATCCTGTTCCATTGATCTAGATTTCTGTTTCTGTGCCAGTACCATACTGTCTTGATTACTGTAGCTTTGTAGTATAGTCTGAAATCCAGGAGCCTGATTCCTCCAGCTCCATTTTTCTTTCTCAAGATTGCTTTGGTTATTCGGGGTCTTTTGTATTTCTATACAAATTGTGAAATTTTTTGCTCTAGTTCTGTGAAAAATGCCAGTGGTAGTTTGATAGGGATTGCATTGAATCTGTAGATTGCTTTGGGTAGTAGATTCATTTTCACAATGTTGATTCTTCCAATCCAAGAACATGGTATGAGCACTTCAAATAAATCATTTTATTTAATCTTCACCATAATCCTAATAAGTAGCAATTATTATCCAAATCCATTAGCCAGGTGAGATAGTAAAATTCAGAGAGGTTAAATAATGTGGACAAAGTCACAAGAATAGTAAATGCTTAAGGTGCATTTTTGTAAATTTTTGACTGATTTATAATTTTGATTTTGACTTTCAATTTTTGTATTGGTTATATTGACTATTTGTCCATATTATTGAGTATAAAATGAAATGAACTGCAAACAGTGTTATCATACCACTCATCATTGTTTTCCAAGCTCTAGCAAATAAATTATAAAATGAAAATAAGACACAGTACAGGAAAGAGGAAAATTATCATTACATGCAAAAGATTTAATTTTGTACCCAGAAGAAGTAAGATAATTAATTAATAAAATCTTTCAAAATTAATAGGATAATTCAGTAAAGTGGTTAGAGGCATGATGAATACATAAAGGTCAGTAATGTTCCTGAGTACCAATTGTTAACAATTGTCCTATCCAATTTGGACTTTTTGGTAGCTATCTGTTGCCTTCAATTACTGAAATATGTGAGGGCTGTGTGATTCTCTTTCACTATCACTTCACTCCCAAATGCTGTTACCATGAAAGCAAGTCTCAGACCAAATTCTGCCAAAGGCACATTCATTAGCAAGTGGGACTCAAAACAGTCACATAATATGCTCTATGTTTAATCAAGTTCCAGCTCTCTGTGCTTTCAGGCATTCAGAATAGCACCTTAAGGCAGATGTGACAATCTTCTGTTGACAGATTCATCTAACCTTCTGGGCAAATCATGGTAGAGAATCCTCTAAACATTCTGTGCCCATGACCCAAGGAGTCCCTAGGTTTAGGGCACCACTCCAAAAGGCATAATCACAGGATTCTCTAGGTTCATATGCCCTGTTCACTTGTGCAATATTTCTAGCCAATCTGCGTATATATATATATTTAATAACAGCTTTACTCAGATATAATTCCCAGACCATACAATTCACCCTTTAAAAGTGTACAATTCAGTGGTTTATAGTATATTCAAAGAGTTATGCAATCATCACCACTGTCTAATTTTAGAACATTTTCACCACCACCACCACCACCACCCCTAAAAAAACTCTATCCATTAGTAGTCACTCCCAATTCCACCTCCTCCAACCCTTGGTAACCACCAATATGCTTTCTGTCTCTATGCATTTGCCTATTCTGTATATTTCATATAAATGGAATTATACAATATATGGCCTTTTGTGACTAGTTTCTTTTACTTAGCATAATGTTTTTAAGGTTCATCCATGTTATGGCAAGTATCAGTATCTTTACTTTTTATAGCCAAATAATATTCCATTGTATGGATATATCTCATTTTGTTCATTAAATGATACACATTTGGGTTGTTTCCACTTTTGGCTATCATCCATAATGCTGCCTTAAACATGTGCATATAGGTTTTTGTGTAAACATAGAATTTCAGTTCTCTTGGCTATATACCTAGAAGTGGAATTTCTGGCTCATATAGTAACACTATTTTTAACATTTTGAGAATCTGCCAAACTATTTTTCAAAGTAGTTGCACCGTGTTACATTCCTACCAACAATGTATGAGGGTTCCAATTTCTCCATATCCTCTCTAGTACTTATTACTGTCTTTTTTATTATAATCACCTAGTGGTGTAAAGTGGTCAATTCACATATCTGATCACCATATACAGCACTAGTAAAAAAAAAAAAAAGTCATTTCTCACATACACAGTAACTACAAAACCCTCTGGTGTGATCAAGGGTAAAAATCATAGAATAGTTTCAGAGTAGGCATTTCTTAAGTGTGAGCTCCCAGTTAGACTTCAAATACTAACACAGCACATCCTAAATATGTAAGATACTGATTAAGATATTTCAGATTTAATACTACAATCTAACACAAACATCTAAATCACACTGCCTCTGTTGAAATATTTTAAAGTAAATTATAGAAAATATAACACCAAACAGAAACAATTAGGGAAAAATGGAAGAAAATGCAAGATACTATTTTTAAAATCTTGGCATGAAGAATACTTTCTACACTTTACACAAAGCTCAGAGAAAATATTAACTTATTTGATAATGAACTCATTTTAAACATCTATTCAAAAATGGTATAATAATAAAAGTTAAAATATATTGTTACATATATAATAGATGATAGATAAAATGTTAAAGCTATAAATATACAAAACATTCTCTAAATTAATGAGAAAAATATAAATACTTCAAAAGAAAAATGGGCTACATAAGTGAATAGACATTTTACAAGAGAAGCAATACAGTTAGTCATTGAACATATTACATGAAGTTCATCCTCAACAGTAAGCAGTGACATGAAAATTAAATAAATAAGAATGTCCTATGACAGATAAATATTAGCTGCATGAATTAAGACTCATTTTGTTGTAAGTGACACAAAACAGGGAAATTTATAATGAAAGTATGGAGATGTTTTATGAAGGTAAGTTAAGAATATAACTGACCCAATGGAAAGAACTAAAACAAGGATAGACCCCCAAAGACCTGGTAAATCAGCAGAGACCAGCACCACAAGGCAATAAGCAAGGCTACAGGGACAACAGGAAGCAAGACCACATGCCAGGCCCTGCAGCAAAAGGGCATTACTGGGCAGATAAAGATGGCAGAATAGGAGGACTGAGACTCACCACCTCCCACAAACACATCAAAAATACATTTACATGTGGAACAATTCACATGGAAAACTAACTGGAAACTGGCAGATGAACTCCTATACAACCAAAGCTATAAGAAAGATTTCCACATAACAAGGTAGGAAGAAAAAAAAGGATAAAGTTGGGACCTCTGGCCCTGAGAGGAATGTGAAAGGAAGAGAAGGTCCACATGGTGGACTCTTACCTGGGGAGCAAGCAGGTCGAGCTACAAATTGGCTATCCCAGTCCTGGGGTCCTTCAGGGAGGAGACAAGCCCCCCTGGCTGCTGGAAGAACCATTGGGACAGATAGAAGAGCTAGAAAAACCTAGACTCTACTCACAAAGAGTGTACCTGTGCTGACTGCCCAATGATCAGGGCAGAGAGGGCTTTACAGTGGTGGCTACCACCTTGCCATACTCCCCAATCCAAGTGAGGAGAATACTCCAGCTCTGCTCACTCCACACCACAGCTTGGCATGAGATCTGAGCCAGCCCTGGAAAAAGACTCAGTCTAGCTATGCAGAAAGAACCCAGAGGCCTAGGTGTAGTGTGGTGTGGTCCTGGTGGGGTGGCAGCAGCCACTGTGGGCCTAGGGTGTGGTCCTGGTGGGGTGGCAATAGCCATTGTCAGCACTTGCTGAGACACCACAACCCTCACACTGTGGTCCTTCTTCAAGCCAGGAGAGTGCTCTGGCCCTACCCATTCCAAGCCACAGCTTCATGCTGGATCTTTGGCATAAAAGTCCTGGGAGAAGACTGCCACAGAGGCAGCCCAGATCTCTGGCAGCAGCATGGCCACCTCAATTCCTGCAGCCACAATGCCCTGACGCCCAACCCCAGCCCAGCAAATGCTCTAGACCCACCCACTCCATGCTATAGACCTGTACTAGATCAAGGAAAAACACAATAAGGGAAGTGACATGAATTTGGGTTCCATCTGAGCAGAGCTACAGATGCCTATGTAGCACATCAGACCTTGGTGAGGGTGAGTGCATGGGCCTCACTTGCTTCAGCAATCCCTTCGTTTGTTACAGGACAGGCACTCAAGGTTAATAAAGCCTGATCAGCCTGACCCTCAGGGCTTCTACTCCAACAACTGAAGAGCACACCCCAACTCTGACAGGGCAGTGACAGGAAGCAGAGAGAAAGTCCCACCTCACATGCTACATAGGCTCTAGATCCTCCAACACCAGCCACACACTCTATAGAGTTGACAGTGGCCAGCACACCCTGAGGAAAGACATGGCTGGCATCCATATCAAAACCAGGCATCACACCAAAGGCACTGAACACACACAGTCTACACAGGGATGCTCCTACATAAAAACACCCTTTCAAGACCACGATAGATAACTGTTTCTCCTAAATTCACAGAGACAGAGAAAGTTAAGTAAAATCAAAAGGCAGAGAAACTACTCTCAATTGAAACAGCAAAAGAAAACCCCTGAAAAAACAATGAAACAGAGATAATCAGTCTACCAGATAATGAGTTCAGATACTTGGTAATAAAAATGCTAACTGAATTAAGAAAGATTATTGATGTAAAGGAAGATCATTTTAACAAGGAACTAGAAACTAGAAAGATGACCCAACCAAAAATAGATACTTCAATTTCTGAGATAAGAAGCAATGAATAGCCAACTAAATGACACAGAAGAGTTCAAAAGCGATTTGGAAGACAGAATAATGGAAATCACCCAATGAGAACAGCAAATAGAAAGACAAATGAAGAAAATCAAGAGCAATATACAAGATCTATGGAATAATATAAAACATGCCAAACTACACATAATAGGGGTTCCAGAAGGAGAAGAGAGAGCAAAAACAATCAAAAATGTATGTGAATTAATTATGGCTGAAAACTTCCCAAACCTAAAGAAGGAAACAGATATCCAGGTCCAGGAACCAAAGAGTGTCCCAAACCAGAAGGTCCCAAACCAGAAGAACCCAAACAGACCCACACCAAGACATATAATTAAAATTGCAAGTTAAAATAGAGAATTCTAAAGGAATCAAGAGAAAACCACTCATATACAAGGGAACCCCCAAAAGGCTATCAACTGATTTCTCTACAGAAACATGGCAGGCCAGGAGGGAGTGGCACAATATAGTCAAAGTCCTGAAAAGGAAAAGCCTGCAACCTAGGATACTCTACCCAACAAGATTATCATTTAGAAAAGAAGGAGAGATAAAGAATTCTCAGACAAGCAAAAACTAAGAGACCTCAGCATTACTAAACCTACCCTAAAAGAAATGTTGAACGGTCTTCTCTAAATGGAAAGAACTAAGAATCTATAAGAAAGGGAAAATCCCAACAGGAAGGGGCAAGTACATAATAGGAATTGGAGGGCACAGGGAGGGAAGGGAAGCTGGGACGAAGTGAGAGAGTAGCATTGACATATATACATTACAAAATGTAAAATGGATGGCTAGTGAGAAGCTGCTGCATAGCACAAGGAGATCAACTCAATGCTTTGTGATAACCCAGAGGGATGGGATAGGGAGGGTAGGAGGGAGGCTCAAGAGGGAGGGGATATGGGGATATATGTATACATATAGCTGATTCACTTTGTTGTACAGCAGAAACTAACACAGTATTGTAAAGCATTTGTACTCCAATAAAGATGTGAAAAAAAAAATAAACCAATACATAGATTATAAAAAAAAACAGCTCGGGGCAAGATGGCAGAAGAGTAAGACGCGGAGATCACCTTCCTTCCCACAGATACATTAGAAATACATCTACACGTGGAACTGCTCCTACAGAACACCCAGTGAACGCTGGCAGAAGACGTCAGGTCTCCCAAAAGGCAAGAAACTCCACACGTACTTCGGTAGGGCAAAAGAAAAAAGAAATAACAGAGACAAAAGAATACGGACTGAACTTGCACCAGTGGGAGGGAGCCGTGAAGGAGGAAAGGTTTCCACACACTAGGAAGCCCCTTCGCGGGTGGAGACTACAGGTGGCAGAGGGGGGAAGCTTCGGAGCCATGGAGGAGAGCGCAGCCACAGGGGTGCGGAAGGCAAAGCGGAGAGAATCCCGCACATAGGATTGGTGCCGAGCAGCACTCATCAGCCCGAGAGGCTTGTCTGCTCACCCGCCAGGGCGGGCGGGGGCTGGGAGCTGAGGCTCGGGCTTCGGTCGGATCGCAAGGAGAGGACTGGGGTTGGCGGCATGAACACAGCCTGAAGGGGTTAGTGCACCACAGCTAGCCAGGAGGGAGTCCGGGAAAAAGTCTGCAGCTGCCGAAGACGCAAGAGACATTTTCTTGCGTCTTTGTTTCACGGCGCGCAAGGAGAGGGGGTTCAGAGTGCCGGCTAAACGAACTCCACGGACGGGCGTGAGCCGTGGCTATCAGCGCGGACCCCAGAGACGAGCATGAGAAGCTAAGGCTGCTGCTGCCGCCACCAAAAAGCCTGTGTGCGAGCACAGGTCACTCTCCACACTGCCCCTCCCGGGAGCCGGTGCAGCCCGCCATGGCCAGGCTCCCGTGATCTGGGAACAACTTCCCCAGGAGAGGGCACGGCACGCCTTGGGCTGGTGCAACGTCACGCCGGCCTCTGCTGACGCAGGCCCGCCCCGCATCAGTATCCTTCCCTGCCCCCCATCCGAGTGAGCCAGAGCCCCCGAAGCAGCTGCTCCATTAACCCCGTTCTGTCTGTATGGGGAACAGACACCCTCAGGCGACCTACATGCAGAGGCGGGTCCAAATCCAAAGCTGAACCCTGGGAGCTGTGCAAACAAAGAAGAGAAAGGGAAATCTCTCCCAGCAGCATCAGAAGCAGCGGATTAAAACTCCACAAACAACTTGACGTGCCTGCATCTGTTGAATACCTGAATAGACAACGAATCATCCCAAATTCAGGAGGTGGACTTTGGGAGCAGAATACATTAATTTTTCCCCTTTTCCTTTGTTTGTGAGTGTATATGTGTATGCTTCTGGGTGAGATTTTGTCTGTATAGCTTTGCTTTATAATAGCTTTATTTTACTTCACTATATTATAATCTCTTTCTTTCTTTCTTTCTTTCTATTTTTTCTCCCTTTTACTCTGAGCCATATGGATGAAAGGCTCTTGGTGCTCCAGCCAGGCATCAGGGCTGTGCCTCTGAGGAGGGAGAGCCAACTTCAGGACACTGGTCCACAAGAGACCTCCCAGCTCCACATAATACCAAATGGGGAATATCTCTCTGAGATCTCCATCTCAACATCAAGACCCAGCTTCACTCAACAACCAGCAAGCTACAGTGCTGGACACCCTATGCCAAACAACTAGCAAGACAGGAACACAGCCACAACCATTAGCAGAGAGGCTGCCTAAAATCATAATGAGGCCACAGACACCACAAAACACACCACCAGACGTGGACGTGCCCACCAGAAAAACAAGATCCAGCCTCATCCACCAGAACACAGGCACTAGTCCCCTCCACCAGGAAGCCTACACAACCCACTGAACCAACCTTAGCCACTGGGAACAGATACCAAAAACAACGGGAACTATGAACCTTCAGCCTGTGAAAAAGGAGACCTCAAACACAGTAAGATAAGCAAAATGAGAAGACAGAAAAACACACAGCAGATGCAGGAGCAGGGTCAAAACACACCAGACCTAACAAATGAAGAGGAAATAGGTAGTCTACCTGAAAAAGAATTCAGAATAATGATAGTAAGGATGATCCAAAATCTTGGAAATAGAATAGACAAAATGCAAGAAACATTTAACAAGGACGTAGAAGAACTAAAGAGGAACTAAGCAACGAAGAAAAACACAATAAATGAAATTAAAAATACTCTAGACGGGATCAATAGCACAATAACTGAGGCAGAAGAAAGGATAAGTGACCTGGAAGATAAAATAGTAGAAATAACTTCTGCAGAGCCAAATAAAGAAAAAAGAATGAAAAGAACTGAGGACAGTCTCAGAGACCTCTGGGACAATATTAAATGCACCAACATTCGAATTATAGGGGTCCCAGAAGAAGAAGAGAAAAAGAAAGGGACTGAGAAAATATTTGAAGAGATTATAGTTGAAAATTTCCTTAATATGGGAAAGGAAATAGTTAATCAAGTCCTGGAAGCACAGAGAGTCCCATACAGGATAAATCCACGGAGAAACACGCCAAGACACATATTAATCAAACTGTCAAAAATTAAATATACAGAAAACATATTAAAAGCAGCAAGGGAAAAACAACAAATAACACACAAGGGAATCCCCATAAGGTTAACAGCTGATCTTTCAGCAGAAACTCTGCAAGCCAGAAGGGAGTGGCAGGATATACTTAAAGTCATGAAGGAGAAAAACCTACAACCAAGATTACTCTACCTAGCAAGGATCTCATTCAGATTTGATGGAGAAATTAAAACCTTTACAGACAAGCAAAAGCTGAGAGAGTTCAGCACCACCAAACCAGCTTTACAACAAATGCTAAAGGAACTTCTCTAGGCAAGAAACACAAGAGAAGGAAAACACCTACAATAACAAACCCAAAACATTTAAGAAAATGGGAATATGAACATACATATCGATAATTACCTTAAATGTAAATGGACTAAATGCTCCCACCAAAAGACACAGACTGGCTGAATGGATACAAAAACAAGACCCATATATATGCTATCTACAAGAGACCCACTTCAGACCTAGAGACACATACAGACTGAAAGTGAGGGGATGGTAAAAGATATTCCATGCAAATGGAAATCAAAGAAAGCTGGAGTAGCAATTCTCATATCAGACAAAATAGACTTTAAAATAAAGACTATTACAAGAGACAAAGAAGGACACTACATAATGATCAAGGTTTCGATCCAAGAGGAAGGTATAACAATTGTAAATATTTATGCACCCAACATAGGAGCACCTCAATACATAAGGCAAATACTAACAGCCATGAAAGGGGAAATCGACAGTAACACAATCATAGTAGGGGACTTTAAAACCCCACTTTCACTAAAGGACAGATCATCCAAAATGAAAATAAATAAGGAAACACAAGCTTTAAATGATACATTAAACAAGATGGACTTAATTGATATTTATAGGACATTCCACCCAAAAACAACAGAACACACATTTTTCTCAAGTGCTCATGGAACATTCTCCAGGATAGATCATATCTTGGGTCACAAATCAAGCCTTGGTAAATTTAAGAAAATTGAAATCATATCAAGTATTTTTTCAGACCACAATGCTATGAGACTAGATGTCAATTACCGGAAAAGGTCTGTAAAAAATACAAACACATGGAGCATACACAATACACTACTTAATAACGATGTGATCACTGAAGAAATCAAAGGGGAAATCAAAAAATACCTAGAAACAAATGACAATGGAGTCATGATGACCCAAAACATATGGGATGCAGCAAAAGCAGTTCTAAGAGGGAAGTGTATAGCAATACAAGCCTACATCAAGAAACAGGAAACATCTCGAATAAACAATGTAACTTTGCACCTAAAGCAATTAGAGGAAGAAGAACAAAAAAACCCCAAAGTTAGCAGAATGAAAGAAATCATAAAGATCAGATCAGAAATAAATGTAAAAGAAATGAAGGAAACAATAGCAAAGATCAACAAAACTAAAAGCTGGTTCTTTGAGAAGATAAAAAAAATTGATAAATCATTAGCCAGACCCATCAAGAAAAAAAGGGAGAAGACTCAAATCAATAGAATTAGAAATGAAAAAGGAGAAGTAACAACTGACACTGCAGAAATACAAAAGATCATGAGAGATTACTACAAGCAACTCTATGCCAATAAAATGGACAACCTGGAAGAAATGGACAAATTCTTAGAAATGCACAACCTGCCAAGACAGAACCAAGAAGAAATAGAAAATATGAACAGACCAATCAGAAGCACTGAAATTGAAACTGGGATTAAAAATCTTCCAAAAAACAAAAGCCCAGGACAAGATGGCTTCACAGGCGAATTCTATCAAACATTTAGTGAAGAGCTAAAACCCATCCTTCTCAAACTCTTTCCAAATATTGCAGAGGGAGGAACACTCCCAAACTCATTCTAGGAGGCCAACATCACCCTGATACCAAAACCAGACAAAGATGTCACAAAGAAAGAAAACTACAGGCCAATATCACTGATGAACATAGATGCAAAAATCCTCAACAAAATACTAGCAAACAGAATCCAATAGCACATTAAAAGGATCATACACCATGATCAAGTGGGGTTTATCCCAGGAATGCAAGGATTCTTCAACATACGCAAATCAATCAATGTGATACACCATATTAACAAATTGAAGGAGAAAAACCATATGATCATCTCAACAGATGCAGAGGAAGCTTTCGACAAAATTCAACACCCATTTATGACAAAAGCCCTGCAGAAATTAGGCATAGAGGGAACTTTCCTCAACATAATAAAGGCCATATATGACAAACCCACAGCCAACATTGTCCTCAATGGTGAAAAACTGAAACCATTTCCACTAAGATCAGGAACAAGACAAGGGTGCCCACTCTCACCACTATTATTCAACATAGTTTTGGAAGTGTTAGCCACAGCGATCAGAGAAGAAAAAGAAATAAAAGGAATCCAAATCGAAAAAGAAGAAGTAAAGCTGTCACTGTTTGCAGATGATATGATACTATACATAGCGAATCCTGAAGATGCTACCAGAAAACTATTAGAGCTAATCAATGAATTTGGTAAAGTAGCAGGATCCAAAATTAATTCACAGAAATCTCTTGCATTCCTATACACTAATGATGAAAAATCTGAAAGTGAAATTAAGAAAACACTCCCATTTACCATTGCAACAAAAAGAAGAAAATATCTAGGAATAAACCTATCTAAGGAGACAGAAGACCTGTATGCAGAAAATTATAAGACACTGATGAAAGAAATTAAAGATGATACAAATAGATTGAGAGATATACCATGTTCTTGGATTGGAAGAATCAATATTGTGAAAATGACCCTACTACCCAAAGCAATCCACAGATTCAATGCAATCCCTATCAAACTACCACTGGCATTTTTCAGAGAACTAGAACAAAACATTTCACAATTTGTATGGAAACACAAAAGACCCCGAATAGCCAAAGCAATCTTGAGAACGAAAAATGGAGCTGGAGGAATCAGGCTCCCTGACTTCAGACTATATCACAAAGCTACAGTAATCAAGACAGTATGGTACTGGCACAAAAACAGAAATATAGATCAATGGAACAGGATAGAAAGCCCAGAGATAAACCCACGCACATATGGTCACCTTATCTTTGATAAAGGAGGCAAGCATATACAGTGGAGAAAAGACAGCCTCTTCAATAAGTGGTGCTAGAAAACTGGACAGTTACATGTAAAAGTATGAAATTAGAACACTCCCTAACACCATACACAAAAATAAACTCAGAATGGATTAAATACCTACATGTAAGGCCAGACACTATCAACCTCTTAGAGGAAAACATAGGCAGAACACTCTATGACATAAATTACAACAAGGTCCTTTTTGACCCACCTCTTAGAGAAATGGAAATAAAAACACAAATAAACAAATGGGACCTAATGAATCTTAAAAGCTTTTACACAGCAAAGGAAACCATAAACAAGACCAAAAGCCATCCCTCAGAATGGGGGAAAATATTTGCAAATGAAGCAACTGAGAAAGTATTAATCTCCAAGATTTACAAGCAGCTCATGCAGCTCAATAACAATAAAACAAACAACCCAATCCAAAAATGGGCAGAAGACCTAAATAGACATTTCTCCAAAGAAGACATACAGATTGTCAACAAACACATGAAAGAATGCTCAACATCATTAATCATTAGAGAAATGCAAATCAAAACTACAATGAGATATCATCTCACACCGGTCAGAATGGCCATCATCAAAAAATCTAGAAACAATAAATGCTGGAGAGGGTGTGTAGAAAAGGGCACGCTCTTGCACTGTTGGTGGGAATGTAAATTGATACAGCCGCTATGGAGAACAGTATGGAAGTTCCTTAAAAAACTAAAAATAGAACTACCATACGACCCTGCAATCCCACTACTGGTCATATACCCTGAGAAAACCATAATTCAAAAAGAGCCATGTACCAAAATGTTTATTTCAGCTCTATTTACAATAGCCAGGACATGGAAGCAACCTAAATGTCCATCATCGGATGAATGGATAAAGAAGATATGGCACATTTATACAATGGAATATTACTCAGCCATAAAAAGAAACGAAATTGAGTTATTTGTAGTGAGTGGATGGAGTTAGAGTCTGCCATACAGAGTGATGTAAGTCAGAAAGAGAAAAACAAATACAGCATGCTAACACATATATATGGAATCTAAGGGGAAAAAAAAAGTCATGAAGAACCTAGTGGCAAGACGGGAATAAAGACACAGACCTACTAGAGAATGGACTTGAGGATATGGGCAGGGGGAAGGGTAAGCTTTGACAAAGTGAGAGAATGGCATGGACATATATACACTACCAAACGTAAACTAGATAGCTAGTGGGAAGCAACCGCATAGCACAGGGAGATCAGCTCTGTGCTTTGTGACCACCTAGAGGGGTGGGATAGGGAGGCTGGGAGGGAGGGAGATGCAAGAGTGAAGAGATATGGAAACATATGTATATGTGTAACTGATTCACTTTGTTATAAAGCAGAAACTAACACACCATTGTAAAGCAATTATACTCCAATAAAATATTTTTTAAAAAATGTGGTACACATATACAATGGAATATTACTCAGCCATAAAAAGGAACGAAATTGTGTCTTCTGTAGAGATATGGATGGACCTAGAGACTGTCATACAGAGTGAAGTAAGTCAGAAAGAGAAAAACAAATATCATATATTAACACATATATGTGGAATATAGAAAAATGGTACAGATGAACCAGTTTGCAAGGCAGAAGTAGAGACACAGATGTAGAGAATAAACGTATGGACACCAAGGGGGTAAGTGGTGGGGGGAATGAGATGAATTGGGAGATTGGGATTGATATATATACACTAATATGTACAAATGAGGTAGCTAATAAAAACCTGCTGTATAAAATAAATAAATAAATAAAATACGTATATGCAAAAATAAATAAATAAAATGCATTTGAAATTAAGAGATCAGCAACTTAAAACAGTCTCTTTTATATATAGACTGCTATATGAAAACCTCATGGTAATGTCAAATCAAATATGTATAATAAACATACACACAAAAAAGAAAAAGGAGTCTAAACATAACACTGAATATAGTCATCAAATCACAAGACAAGAAAACAAAAGAAAAATGACCAACAAAGACAAATCCAAAACAATTAACAAAATGGCAATAAGAACATACATATCGATAATTGCCTTAAATGTAAATGGACTAAATGCTCCAACCAAATGACATAGACTGGCTGAACTGACACAAAAGCAAGACCCATATATTTGCTGCCTCCAAGAAACTCACTTCAGATCTAGAAACACATACAGACTAAAAGTGAGGAGATGGCAAAAGATATTCCATACAAATTGAAATTAAAAGAAAGCCAGAGTAGCAATACTTGTATCAGACAAAATAAAATGAAGATTGTTACAAGAGACAAAGAAGGACACTATATAATGATCAAGGATTCAATCCAAGAAGAAGATATAACAATTGTAAATATATATGCACCCAACATAGGAACACTTCAATATATAAGGAAAATGTTAACAGACATAAAAGGAGAAATTGACAGTAACACAGTAACAGTAGGGGACTTTAACAGCCCACTTACATCAATGGACAAATCATCCAGACAGAAAAATCAATAAGGAAACAGGCCTTAAATGACATATTAGACCAAATGGACTTAATTGATATTTATAGACTATTACCTCTGAAAGCAGCAAAATATACATTCTTTTCAAGTGCACATGGAACATTCTCCAGCATAGATCATATGCTAGGCCACAAAACAAGCCATGCTAAATTTAAATTGAAATCATGTGAAGCATATTTTCCGACCATTATAGTATGAGACTAGAAATCAGGTGCAAGAAAAAAAATGCAAAAAAACACAAACACTTGGACGATAAACATTATGCTACTAAACAACGAATGGATCGCTAAGTAAATCAAAGATGAAATCAAAAAATACCTAGAGACAAATGACAACAAAAACACGACAATACAAAACACATGGGACGTAGCAAAAGCAATTCTAAGAGGAAAGTTTACAGCAATACAATCTTACCTCAGGAAGCAAGAAAAATCTCAAATAAACAACCTAACCTTACACCTAAAGCAACTAGAGAAAAAAAAAAAAAAAACATAGTAGAAGGAAAGAGATCATAAACCTCAGAGCAGAAATAAATCAAGTAGAGATTTTTAAAAAATAGAGAAGATCAATGAAACTAAAAGCTGGTTTTCTGAAAAGATAAACAAAATCAATAAACTTTCAGCCAGACTCATCAAGAAAAAAAAAGGGAGAGTGTCCAAATCTTTAAAATCAGAAATGAAAAAGGAGAAGTTACAACCAACACCACAGAAATACAAAAAATCATAAGAGACTACTATTAGCAACTATAACAATAAAATGGACAACCTAGAAGATATGGACAAATTCTTAGAAATGTACAATCTCCCAAGACTGAAGCAGGAAGAAATAGAAAATATGAGCAGACCAATTACCAGTACTGAAATTGAATCAGTAATTAAAATACTCCCAACAAACAGTAGTCCAGGACCAGATGACTTCACAGATGAATTCTACCAAACATTTAGAAAAGACTTACGACCTATCTTTCTCAAACAATTCCCAAAAAATGCAGAGAAAGGAATACTTGAGAACTCACTCAATAAGGCCACCATCACACTGATGCAAAATCCAGACAAAGATATCACAAAAGAAGAAATTTACAGACTAATATCACTGATGAACATCGATGCAAAAATCCTCAGCAAAATGTTAGCAAACCAACTCCAACAATACATTAAAAGGATTATACACCATTATCAATGGGATTTATTCCAGAGATGCAAGGATTTTACAATACCCACAAATCAATCAATGTGATACACCCCATTAACAAACTGAAGAATAAAAACCATATGATCATCTCAACAGACACAGAAAAAGGTTTTAATAAAATTGAATATCAATTTATGATAAAAAACTCTCCAGAATGTGGGAATAGAAACAACACATGTCAACATAATAAAGTCCATATATGAAAAACCCACAGTTAACATCATACTCAATGGTGAAAAGCTGAAAGCATTCCCTCTAAGATCAGGAACAAGACAAGAAAACTTTTATTCACCTCATTTACTCAACATAGCTGTGGAAGTCATAGCCACAGCAATCAGACAAGAAAAACAAATAAAATGAATCCAAATTGGAAAGGAAGAAGTAAAACTGTCACTGTTTGCAGATGACCTGATACTATACGTAGAAAATACTAAAGATGCCACCAGAAAACTAATAGAGTTCATCAACAAATTCAGTAAAGTTGCAGGATACAAAATTAATATATAGAAATCTGTTGCATTTCTATATACTAACAACAAAATATCAGAAAGAGAAATTAAGGAAACAATCCCATTTACCATTGCATCAAAAAAATAAAATACCTAGGAAAAACCTATCTAAGGAGGCAAATGACCTGTACTCCAAAAACTATAAGATGCTGATGAAAGAAACTGAATATAAGAAAACAAATGGATAGATAAACCATGTTCTTGGATTGGAAGCATCAATATTGTTAAAATGACCATACTACCCAAGGCAATCTACAAACTCAATGCAGTCCCTATCAAAATATCAATGGCATTTTTCACAGAATTAGAACAAAACAATTTAAGATTTGTATGGAAACAGAAAGGACTCTGAGTAGTCAAAACAATCTTGAGAAAACAAAACGGAGCTGGAGGAATCAGGCTCCCTGACTTCAGACTCTACTACAAAGCTGTAGTAATCAAAACAGTATGGTACTGACACAAAAACGGAAATATAGATCAATGGAACAGGATAGAGAGCTCAGAAATAAACCCACAAACCTATGGTCAATTAATCAGTGACAAAGGAGGCAAGAATGTACAATGGAGAGAAGACAGTCTCTTCAATAAGTGGTGCTGGGAAAATTCAACACCTACATGTAAAAGAAATAAATTAGCACATTTTCTAACACCATATACAAAAATAAACTCAAAATGGATTAAAGATCTAAATGTAAGACTGGATACTATAAAACTCCAAGAGGAAAACAGGCAGAACACTTTTTGACATAAATGGTAGCAATATTTTTTTAAAAACCATCTCCTACAGTAATGGAAACAAAGCAAAATGAATAAATCGAACCTAATTAAATTTAAAAGCTTTTGCACAGCAAAGGAAAACATAAACAAAATGAAAAGAACACATGGAATGGGAGAAAATATTTGCAAACAATGCTACGGACAAGGGCGTAATTTCTAAAATATACAAACAGTTCATACAGCTCAATATTTTTTTTTTTAAAAAGGAACAATCAAGAAAGGGGCAGAAACCCTTAATAGACATTTCTCCAAAGTAGACATACAGATGGCCAACAGCTACATGAAAAGATGCTCAACATCGCTAATTATTAGAGAAATGCAAATCAAAACCACAATGAGGTATCACCTCACACTGGTCAGAATGGCCATCAAAAAGTCTACAAATAATAAATCCTGGAGAGGGTGCAGAGAAAAGGGAACTCTTCTGCACTGTTGCTGGGAATGTAAATTGGTACAGCCAGTATGGAGTAGAATATGAAAGTTCCTCAAAAAACTAAAAATAGAGTTACCATATGATCCAGCACTCCCACTCCTGAGCATATATCAGGAAAAGACGAAAACTCTAATTCAAAAAGATACATGCACCCAAATGTTCATAGCAGCACTATCTATTGATACAATAGCCTAGATATGGAAGCAATTTAAATGCCTCTCAACAACTGAATGGATAAAGAAGATGTGGTATATATATATATATATATATATATATATATATATATATATATATACACACAGTGGAATATTACTCAGCCATAAGAATGTATGAAATATTGCCATTTGCAGCAACATGGATGGATCAACAGACTATCATACTAAGTGAAGTAACTCAAAGACAAATATTATATGATATCACTTATATGTGGAATATAAAAAATATGATACAAATGAACTTACTTAAAAAACAGAAATAGAGTCTCAGACATAGAAAGCAAACTTATGGGTACCAAAGGGGAAGGGGGGAGATAAATTAGGAGTTTGGGATTAACACATACACACTACTATATATAAAACAGATAAACAACAGGACCTAGTGTACAGCACAGGGAACTATACCTAATTTCTTATAATAACCTATCACAGAAAATAATCTGAAAAAGAATAGATATATATATGTATAACTGAATCACTTTGCTGTATACCTGAAAGTAACAAAACATTGTAAATCAACTGTACTTCAATTTTTTAAAAATAGTATAAAACTCTAAAAAAAAACAAGAACTTACGGAATAGTGACGGAATATGGCTAGTGGTCAGAAGCATATGCTTAAGAATTAAATATGTATAGAGCAGGATCTCCATACATACCTTGCTGCCCCACCCCCACCACCCCAGATGTGCAACTTAGGCCAAATTACTTGAACGCTCTCTGAACTTCAATCTCTTCACTTGTAAAATAGGACATAATATTACCTGTTTTACATAACTGTTGTAAGCATTGAACAAATTAGCATATGTTAAGTGCTCTACACATTGTCTCACATAGATTTAGATTTGGACACTGATGTAAATGTCCAAAGCTTTCATGTTTCTTGGACTCATTAGTACAGCTTATATTTGAATAGCTTTACTGTCTAATAAATAGAAATATTACCCAGGGACTATTCAATGGTATTTTGTATCTTCAGAGTTTCAGGAAATTATCTGATAATTCCCTCAGAATGTTTGGAGTATTATTCTTTACAGAATAAACTTGACAAAATGTCTCACAACTTGAAAAAGAATGCCTGATAGTTAATGACCCTGGCTGAAGATGTATTAACGTTAACAGTTGTCACAAGTTTGAAAGTATTAAGGTATTGTATGTCAGGCAGTGAACATTAGCCATTGAGGCAAGGCAGCTTTTAAATATACCTCTTTTATCACTGGCAATAAGTGCTTACCCATTTTCAGCCTGTGTTGTCATCTACTTGGATATCTGTTTTATCACATGTCTGACACAAAAGACCTGTCTAAATAAACATCAGCCCATTGATCTTACTGGTCAGATGCAAGAATGTGCTAGAATGTGCTTTAATTCTGAAACTTTGTTGTTAAACACTACCTCCTATTTGTCAAATCCTATTAGGTCCACATGTCTGATTATGTGTGTTCCAGTGGAGGAGCTGTGGGGTAAAATCTGTAGAACATGAGTATGCATTTCCAAATCTACACTCTTACGATCATTACTTTATTCTATATCTCCTCCAGGTATTTGCCTGGACTACAATGTATGGTCTTTAACATTCCCCTTTGTAACTGCAACTTTGCATTTCATGTTTCTATGACTTCCTAAATTGATTGTAATTATCCCAAAGTATTGGAATACAAACACCCTTCTCTTCTATATTGCTTCTGTGCCACACGGCAATATACTGATAATAAACTGAGATAAGACTAACAGTTATTAACTCCTTTTTTGTAACAGGCATGGTGCTGGGTATTTTATAGCCTTTACTTC